>NC_088203.1:592500-739021 GCF_037126465.1 Ornithodoros turicata | reverse complement strand
TCGTCCAAGACGGCAAGTAGAGCGAGGCGGCCTTGACCACGTCTCTTTCAACTACGCTCTGTCTGCTCCGATTTGGGCGTTCCTTTTTTTTTTTTTTTTTCTAGTATTGCTAGGTCAGCCTCTCCCAGCTGCCGCTGCGATTGATGACATCAAAGGCGTGTTCGCTTTCATTGGTCCCTTTTATGTTTTCTGGGTCTGCTTGGCTCCAAAAGAGTCGACATCTTCCTTCTGAGCTGACCACTATTACCGAGCGCCACCAGTGACACGCACAAGAAAAAAAAGTACCATCCGCACGTGGGATTCCGGACAATTCTTCACAAAAAAAAACTGCCGAAACCGGACAATTGCTCACTTCAGAAGCGCTGAAGCCGAACAATTAGATAGTCACAGTCGGATATATTATTCAGATAATCACAAATAAACTTGTTATTATTATTCCTTGTTTCTTCGTGATATGATTTTATTTCGTGTTTATAGCGCTCATACAGTATATTGCCACGAATCATCTTCGAGAAACTTCCAGGGCAGGCACGAAACGGTACGTCTCATCTCGGCGCGTGCTGAAGAAGAAGCAAGAAGATTCCAGACACATCGCCTGCTCTCTGGCAAACGCACGTGCAGTTTCTAGACTTTTCGGCGCGACGCTTAAATGCTTGTGCGCTCCAGGCTGGAGCATTGATTTTCTTTGGACTCGGTTGTGTTCAGAGAGCTGTCACTCTTGTGCTTCTGCTACCAAGTAGTTTAATAAACCGCTTGCTGTTTATTCGACGACTCGCCGGCCCATTTCGCTTCGTGACAATATGGCATTTTTATGTTTTTGTAGTTTAATTATGTTTTATGTTTTGTATGCTCTTTTGTAGCCTTCTAAAGTTGAACGCTTCCCGCAAACGTCGAGTGCTTACATTCATCATTCAAACCCAGAGGCTGAGAACACATAAACGACACGGTCACAATACAAGGTGTTGTTTCTGTGACCCTCGGTCTCTCAACTATGGATGTCTATCATCACCAGCTCGCCTGCTTCCAGGCCATTTTGAGAGTTGTTCACCTTTTCCGTGGGCAAAGCGAAGCTCTGCTTCCAAAGACAAGTGTGGCTCAGAAACCACACGGTGCTTATCTTCATCATCGCAATGGCTTCGGAAGCGGATCATCTCCCCACAGATACTATGCGGCATATAGAACTGAACCGGAGCCGAAACCGGAATTAACCGTTATTTTTAGCTGGAACTGAACCGGAACTTAACCGTAATTACTCGTGCCATCTTGGAACTGAACCGGAACCGAACCGATCTAAAAACCGTTAGCCGGTTAAGGTTACCGGTTCGGGTTGGTGCGTGCCGCCTGGTGGCGACATCCGTTTTATGCGACATAATACTGGAGATCTGGCGGTCCATTCAGTAGGGCGGGACATACAAGGCTAAGGACGAAGGAAGTTTTCCTCTCGACGCTGCTTATTGCAGAAACATGTTTTGTCATTCCTACATTCGACAGTTTGCAACATCAGCGCACTGTAACGAAATCATGTGGAACATTAAAAACGTAGCCAAAGAACCACTATGTTCAGTGAGGCTGCACTGCACTGCTGTTGCAAGTGTGCCGCGAATCAACTGTCACACTTCCATTTGCAACTTTGAAGTGCCCCGGCGTGGCGTACTGCTATAGTTTCGATTTTAGAGACGTAGACGCTGGCAGTCTGTCAGGACGCAGACATAAAGAAGGCAAAAGGAAGCACACGGAGCTGAATGCAAGTTTCGGTGAGTCAAGTCCCTCCCACTTGAACTTTAACAAAATCCAACTTTATCAAAACGCGTGGATGAACCATGCGATTGGATCATATGAAACTACGTCACACAGCATTCCTACAAGAACTCTGCGTCAGTGGGCTCGGCGAATGTTGGTTTGCAATGTACGCTAAACATGCCATTCACGTTATCCAGGTCAGTTACTTCTCTGCTGTAAGTAATGATGACCGTTTTTGTGCCGAGCCCACGTGTGTACTCGAGTCTGTTTTCCGACTGCGTTGTTCTTTCCAAATATCTATTGTTGTGCGGAGATGTTTAAAGTAATCCGGGTCCTAAAAATGGTGCCAACCCAGCGCAACCACAAACTAAGCAACTGGATGACGTTATTGAGCTGCTGCACGAAGTAGATAAACGCGCAGCAACGCTGGACGAAGGTCTTCTCTCATCGAATTAGTCCAGAATAAGCAGAATCAACAATCAATCGAAAGCAAGCTGTCTAACATTAATACTCGCCTTGACTCTGTTGAACAACGCGTCTCGTCTATTGATACCGTTCAAAGTGAACTGCGTATGATTAACACCACTATTAAAAGTGAGAATATGGCGCTTCATGCGTGACTAAACGACAGGTCTCGACGTGACAACGTTGTAATCCATGGTCTGCCCGATAAACTACACGAAACGTTGGAGGAATCAGAAAGTGCAATGATCAACTTTATTCCCGATTCACTGCAGGAGAGAGCGACGGCATTGCTCGGGCGCACAGAATGGGAAGTTCTTCTGAGACCAAAACGAGACCCATTATAGTTAAATTCTCGTCCTTCAAAATAAAAGATAAAGCGCTTAAACCGAAAGCACGTTTAAAGGGAACCAAGATATCAGTATCTGAAAACTTTTTTTAGCAACCCGTTTGGCTGGGAAAAACTAGTCGAATATGGTCGATCCCTTCAAAATCCTTTCCGTCTTCAGTAGAATAGATTACACGCGGGTGACAAATGTTTTGTCTATCATTCTGCCCGTTATGCAACTCTGCACTCAAATTACATCATCGGCTCCTAAACTCAGTGCCATTACGGAAAGCGGCCACACAAATCTGAGTGCTAACACTATAGGGCCAAACAAAAAGCTGTTGCTCCAGCCACGCCCAGCAACTCGACTGCATAACAACCAGAGAGGGGCGGTGGAGTAAATCTGGACTCTGCCATATCTGTGTTATTGATACATGCGATGTGGACATCATAGTGCTTATACAGAAACGTGGTTATCTGCGAAAGTGTGTAATCGTGAACTCTTTCCATCTGTTAAACCCTTCAATGTGTACCGCGCTGGTAGGGGTTGTAGAACGGGCGGTGGTGTGCTCGTAGCTGTGTCATCGGAACTTGCTTCATATGTGGAATTCATGTAGCTTGTGACCTTGAAATTATGTGGGTGTCGATTGTACATTCTTTTAGCAAAATATTTTTTGGTGTCTGATTGTCTGTTATCGACCCCGTCTCACTCATCATAGTTTGTAAGAGATCTTCATTAATTTGATTACTGTCCGTCATGTAGGCATACCGGTGTTCCTCTAGGGTAATTATCCCAATATATTGTGGTCCACATAGCCGCCTTCGATTGTACCGTTTTCCGCGGAATGTCACGATTTCCTTATCTTATGCATGGAATATAACTTGGTTCAGTTTGTTAACGAATCAACTAGGATCACATCGACCTCTTCATCCATTTTGATCTGGTATTGACAACAAAGCCTGACTCTTTGTATCATCTCTCGCTTGTTTAGGAGGTCTGAGTGATCATCAAATGATTCATTTCACAAGTAACTCTAGTGTCAAACAAAAGGCATTGCCTAAGCGTCATAAATATATCCGCGACTATGCACCTGCTAACTACGATGCAATCAATCAATCTCTGCAAAAGTAGATGGGTAGAAATCCAGCGAACCGGTAGAGATGTGGGAAGGGAGTTGCCTCAGGACAGAAGCCGCCGATATTTCGAACAGAGAAATATTCTTTCTGAGACATTGAGACATCTGAGACATCAACAGAGAAATTCTCTGTTGGAAATATCGGCGGCTTCTGTCCTGAGGCAACTCCCTTCCTAAATCTCTGCAAAAGTTGGTCGATAGGTTTCTAGAAGGCTTCGAGCAACGCTCGATGCTTGAAAACTGGACCCTGATCACAAATGAGGTACACCGTCTTATCAACGCTTGCATACCACTTGGTAAATTCAAGACACCATGGTTTAATCGTACTCTTAGTCGATTGCGTAACAAAAAGAAACGTTTATATCGTGCAGCCCGATTGTTAAACACTTGTTCCCGCTGGGCTGCCTACCATTTAGCAGGAAAGGAATAGAAAACCACTTTTAGCAACGCAAAATTATTTTTCTTTCGCAACACCCTACCACGCATGCTTAACTCTAAAGCATGGTTCACACTAGTGCGTGCGGGCGCTGGTTACCGTGGCAACAGATACGTGCGGGACCTCCCGCAGCAGAACGCAAGCGGAGAACGAAACGTGAGGCCGCCTTCCGAGTGTGCGCATGAAGGTCGCCGGAGTGGAAGGAGTTGGCGGCGCTCATTCGGACGCAGGTATGTGAACAGCGGAACGGATTGCTTACAACACACGCAGGCGCCCGCACACAGCAGAACGCACTAGTGTGAACCATGCTTAATCCAAGAAAATTCTGGAGTACCTCACGTGACCATCCCATTGAACTGCAGCGGTGAACCAGTTCCCTCAAGTGAGTGCGCTAACTATTTTAATCAAGTATTCACGAAAATGTTTATCAGTAGTGTCGCCAACTTTCCTCATGATTTTCCAAGTAGCGATTTCGTATGTATGCAGCTTGTATTAATCAGTGTTCCTGGTATTGTTAAGATTATCGAATCTCTTAAGATATCTTCTTCATGCGGCACCGATAATATTAACTCAAAGTTTCTCAACAATTCCAAACTGTATTGCTCCATTATCTAATCTAAGCCCTTTGCACAATCCCTAACGTCTGGTGAGCTACCAAATGACTGGAAGACTGGTACGGTGGTTCCAGACCACAGAACAGGCGATAAACCCTTGGAAACTAACTATACCGACCAATATCCCTAACCAGCATACCTTGCACAATCCTTTAAACATCTTGCGGAACATTTGGATTCGCATGGTTCCTTCTCTGCATATCCAACATGATTCTCGTAAGTCATTCTCCGGTTCAACTCAGCTTATTTAACACACGACCTTCTCAGTATTCTCGATCGGGGATCCCAGGCAGATTGTATCTTCTTAGATTTCTCAAAAGCCTTTGATAAAGTACCTCATTCCCTTCTTCTTAATAAACTGCGTAGCCTTAATATCGATCAGCAAGTTTTATCTTGGCTAATACCCTTCCTTACTGATCGAACACAGTACGTAACTGTTAACGATTCGGACTCCCGGAGCCTCCCAGTAACATCCGGGGTTCCTCAATGCTCTGTTCTTGGATGCCCTGCCTAGCTGTGTCTCCTCATCCGCCCGTCTATTCGCAGATGACTGCGTCATCTACCGCGAATCGATTGGGCATGGAGCTCCATAAATGCAAACATATGCACGTGTCTAGGCGGCAGCAAGGTGTCAGTCATTGCTACAGTATTAACCATATCCAGCTCCAGTCCATATGACCACATACAAATTTTTGGGAGTATTACTAACGACTGACCTTTCTTGGAAATCCCACATTGAATATGTCACTAACAACGCAAACCGTACCCTCGGATATATTACAAGAAATTTTTCCATGGTTTGATCCTTTAGAACCTTCCCAAGGCCACTTTGCATTGTTCATGACTCCTCACATCTTCCACCATTACGCTTGCAAAGCTTGGGTAGTAATTGGAAGGAGGAGTCCGTCCCCAACATAGTGCAACGATAACGCACTTGCTCGCGTGCGTTCTGCACTTTGTAACCTCTCTTCACGGCTGGAGATCCCAGACTGGGCATTATTCCCTGGGTCACCGAAAAAAAGAAGGCCCGGGCTGGGCTCGATAAAATCGGCCCGAGCAGAGCCGAAGTACCAATATATCATTTTCTATCGACCAGAAGATTCTGACAAAATGCGCAAATACAATACTGCACAAAATTTATTGAGCTAACCAGTGTAGATAGTGGCATGGACACTTTTGCAACATGGAGTACATAAAAGTTGCCCACAGAAAGCGTAAAGAGGCACTCAAGTTTCGCACGGCGGCCGGGATCTCGCTACCTGGACACAAGGACAAAAGTTGTTCAAAAAGCCTCCATATTATTTATATTCGAAAGAAACTCATCGAGGAAAGAAAGCAGCTTTGAAAATTATATGCAACATGAAATACATGGTCTCAAAAGTTGCCCTCAAAAAGTTTAAAGGGCACTCAAGTTTAGGTCGGGATGTCGCTACCTGGACACAAGAGTTAAAGTTGTCCATAAAGCCTCCATATTATTGATATTCGAAAGAAATTAATCGAGGAAAGAAAGCAGCTTTGAAAACGATATGCAATGTGAAGTACATGGTCTCAAAAGTTGCCCTCAAAAAGTTTAAAGGGCACTCAAGTTTAGGTCGGGATGTCGCTACCTGGACACAAGAGTTAAAGTTGTCCATAAAGCATCCATATTATTGATATTCGAAAGAAATTAATCGAGGAAAGAAAGCAGCTTTGAAACGATATGCAATGTGAAATACATGGTCTCAAAAGTTGCCCTCAAAAAGTTTAAAGGGCACTCAAGTTTAGGTCGGGATGTCGCTACCTGGACACAAGAGTTAAAGTTGTCCATAAAGCCTCCAGATTATTGATATTCGAAAGAAATTAATCGAGGAAAGAAAGCAGCTTTGAAAACGATATGCAATGTGAAGTACATGGTCTCAAAAGTTGCCCTCAAAAAGTTTAAAGGGCACTCAAGTTTAGGTCGGGATGTCGCTACCTGGACACAAGAGTTAAAGTTGTCCATAAAGCCTCCATATTATTGATATTCGAAAGAAATTAATCGAGGAAAGAAAGCAGCTTTGAAAACGATATGCAATGTGAAGTACATGGTCTCAAAAGTTGCCCTCAAAAAGTTTAAAGGGCACTCAAGTTTAGGTCGGGATGTCGCTACCTGGACACAAGAGTTAAAGTTGTCCATAAAGCCTCCAGATTATTGATATTCGAAAGAAATTAATCGAGGAAAGAAAGCAGCTTTGAAAACGATATGCAATGTGAAGTACATGGTCTCAAAAGTTGCCCTCAAAAAGTTTAAAGGGCACTCAAGTTTAGGTCGGGATGTCGCTACCTGGACACAAGAGTTAAAGTTGTCCATAAAGCCTCCATATTATTGATATTCGAAAGAAATTAATCGAGGAAAGAAAGCAGCTTTGAAAACGATATGCAATGTGAAGTACATGGTCTCAAAAGTTGCCCTCAAAAAGTTTAAAGGGCACTCAAGTTTAGGTCGGGATGTCGCTACCTGGACACGAGAGTTAAAGTTGTCCATAAAGCATCCATATTATTGATATTCGAAAGAAATTAATCGAGGAAAGAAAGCAGCTTTGAAAACGATATGCAATGTGAAGTACATGGTCTCAAAAGTTGCCCTCAAAAAGTTTAAAGGGCACTCAAGTTTAGGTCGGGATGTCGCTACCTGGACACAAGAGTTAAAGTTGTCCATAAAGCCTCCAGATTATTGATATTCGAAAGAAATTAATCGAGGAAAGAAAGCAGCTTTGAAAACGATATGCAATGTGAAGTACATGGTCTCAAAAGTTGCCCTCAAAAAGTTTAAAGGGCACTCAAGTTTAGGTCGGGATGTCGCTACCTGGACACAAGAGTTAAAGTTGTCCATAAAGCCTCCATATTATTGATATTCGAAAGAAATTAATCGAGGAAAGAAAGCAGCTTTGAAAACGATATGCAATGTGAAGTACATGGTCTCAAAAGTTGCCCTCAAAAAGTTTAAAGGGCACTCAAGTTTCGGTCGGGATGTCGCTACCTGGACACAAGAGTTAAAGTTGTCCATAAAGCCTCCATATTATTGATATTCGAAAGAAATTAATCGAGGAAAGAAAGCAGCTTTGAAAACGATATGCAATGTGAAGTACATGGTCTCAAAAGTTGCCCTCAAAAAGTTTAAAGGGCACTCAAGTTTAGGTCGGGATGTCGCTACCTGGACACAAGAGTTAAAGTTGTCCATAAAGCATCCATATTATTGATATTCGAAAGAAATTAATCGAGGAAAGAAAGCAGCTTTGAAAACGATATGCAATGTGAAGTACATGGTCTCAAAAGTTGCCCTCAAAAAGTTTAAAGGGCACTCAAGTTTAGGTCGGGATGTCGCTACCTGGACACAAGAGTTAAAGTTGTCCATAAAGCCTCCATATTATTGATATTCGAAAGAAATTAATCGAGGAAAGAGAGCAGCTTTGAGGACGATATGCAACGTGGAGTACATGGCCTCAAAAGTTGCCCTCAAAAAGATTAAAGGGAACTCAAGTTTCGGTCGGGATGTCGCTACCTGGACACAAGGGCAAAAGTTGTCCATAAAGCCTCCATATTATTGATATTCGAAAGAAATTAATCGAGGAAAGAGAGCAGCTTTGAGGACGATATGCAACGTGGAGTACATGGCCTCAAAAGTTGCCCTCAAAAAGATTAAAGGGAACTCAAGTTTCGGTCGGGATGTCGCTATCTGGACACAAGGGCAAAAGTTGTCCATAAAGCCTCCATATTATTGATATTCGAAAGAAATTAATCGAGGAAAGAGAGCAGCTTTGAGGACGATATGCAACGTAGAGTACATGGCCTCAAAAGTTGCCCTCAAAAAGATTAAAGGGAACTCAAGTTTCGGTCGGGATGTCGCTACCTGGACACAAGGGCAAAAGTTGTCCATAAAGCCTCCATATTATTGATATTCGAAAGAAATTAATCGAGGAAAGAGAGCAGCTTTGAGGACGATATGCAACGTAGAGTACATGGCCTCAAAAGTTGCCCTCAAAAAGATTAAAGGGAACTCAAGTTTCGGTCGGGATGTCGCTACCTGGACACAAGGGCAAAAGTTGTCCATAAAGCCTCCATATTATTGATATTCGAAAGAAATTAATCGAGGAAAGAGAGCAGCTTTGAGGACGATATGCAACGTAGAGTACATGGCCTCAAAAGTTGCCCTCAAAAAGATTAAAGGGAACTCAAGTTTCGGTCGGGATGTCGCTATCTGGACACAAGGGCAAAAGTTGTCCATAAAGCCTCCATATTATTGATATTCGAAAGAAATTAATCGAGGAAAGAAAGCAGCTTTGAGGACGATATGCAACATGGAGTACATGGTCTCGAAAGTTGCCCTCACGAAGTTTAAAGAGACACTCAAGTTAGGCCCGGCGGCCGGGATACCTGGACACAAAAGGACAAAAGTTGTTCATAAAGCCACCATATTATTGATATTCAAAAGAAATTCATCGAGGAAAGAAAGCAGCCTTGAAGGTTATTTTCATATGTAGAGGAGGTGGTGTTCCTCTACATGAGTCCTGACGGCGATGATGGAATTTCCAGGCCGGCAGATGTGCGTGGCCTCACGCTAGATCGATGTCGGAAGAACTGGCTGCCAGGCGCTGTAGCGCGCGGCAGCAGAGGCGCGTCGTCGTCTTCCACGGGCCGTCACATCACTCCCCCCTTCAGACGCGGAGCGGTGCATGCGGTTCATGTCCACGTCGATACCGGGACGAGGAGAATGAGGACGACTCGTGGGTGTTGGACGGCCGAGCACACGGCTTGTGATCGTGTGAGCTGACGCCGCACCGGCGGGACTTGCACAACGGTATGCATGTTATTGTCTTTCTCGGCGACCGGGATGTCGCTGGACATAAAAGGAATGGGATGCGTCGGTTATGAATTTCCGTCTTCTTCTTCTCAAGATTGCAGAGTGTCCTCTCATTTAACTCCTCAAACGACTTGTCATGAGAGACCGCACTTGTTAAGGGAAAGCGCTTCCTTTTGCTCACAAATCACCGTCCCTTTGTGATTCTCTCAAGGTCCTTCATTTGGCGAGCAGAAATTTTTGCCCCTTTAAGCTATCTATGGCAGCTGTGATGGTCGGCATCAAATCGTCAATAAGGCAGCTTGAAACCTGACAGCTTGGCGTCTGATTTGTACCACAATGGCTCCACCAGCTTCACTTCCAATCCAATCCAATCCAATCAGAATCCAAAGCAACTCGTTAGTGGGCTTAGGTAACGCCAGAAATGCGTCTACAGAAAATTCATGGGATCATGCACTCAATGTAATTTAATTGCCAATTCTTTACATAAATTAAATGGCGGCTGGAACACTCAGTTCTTGTTCCCCGATGAAGCTGTTACTGTGTTGCATTCAGCGAAATGTTTCCTCAATGGTGGATCAGATGCCGCCCATAATAACTATGATGTTTTCTATCCTATTCCACTGCGCGTTGGCCGAGTTTTTCACATTGGCGAGATGCAAATGCATCGCAAGAGCTTAGTCGTTCGAATGAAAATCAAGGCACGAGTGCATCCAGCCACTCAAATGAAGGATTGCGTGAAGCTATGTTGGGAGCTCTTTAGCGAGACACTTTCGGCCGAAGCCTTGTGAAATTGATAATTGGGTGATAGCCATAGATTTCCATCCAGTTGGCGACCATTATTTGGACGAAATTCTTCTTCTTCGGATGTTGGTTACTGTTTCGACTCGTAACATCCCAAGGGGATCACATGAAAGAACGGGTCTACCGCTAGCGCCCTTGAAAATATGCCGCCTGGCGATGTTACAATTGCTTTCCTCTTCGAAATACCGTTGTAAGTTCAATGTCAGTAGCTGACGCGTGACCCACCCGAAAAAAGAAGGAGCTCAACCAAATGGAAAGGATGAAGGATCACATTTTCGGGTAACCTACTTGGAACCATGGGGAGAGGGAAATCTGTTTCCCTCCCTCCTATATAGACGAGCTGGTGCACGGAGCGTCTGATAAACAAGCTGGAACCTTCGGAAATTTTGTGTGGGACTCCCTTTTCTCCGTCTCAAGTGCAAGCTGTGAGTACTTTTTTTTTTAATATACATCAACCGAGTGACACACAAGCGTAACTTTTACGGCGACGGGCAATGACTTCGTTTTCCAACTCGAGCATGTTATACACACGGATACACTTGGTTGGCCGATACTGATGGCCGATACACAAGCGGTGACAAGCGTCGACACTGACAAATGCAATTTCTGAATGTGGTTCGAATTCGCCGGCGATAACTACTCGTGCCGTACAACAACAAGTACACTGATGATGACGAATGGGGAAATTGGTCACCCGCGTTTGTGGTCCGCCAATGAGAGGAGGGGGGAGACGATTGCAAGGCTGCACATCAGGATTAAAGGACACGAAGGAGACCGGTGTGTCGCAGAAAATCCAGGAAAATCTGCAGAGCACGACAGTTTGGCAGAGTGTCCAAGAAGGAAGTAGTAGATTGGAAAAACGAGGAGACATAAAATGAGATGAACAGTTGAGCTCGCGTGGCTCAGTGGTTAGCGTGCTGGCCATGTAACGTCAAGGATTGGGAGGTACCCAGATTGGAATCTCGGTGCCGGCTGCGCTGTTTGAGGTTTTTTGCCTGGGTTTTCCTCAAACACTTTCACACATATATCGGCGCAGCTCCCTTAGAAGTCGGCCCAGGACGCACGTTCCTAAAGTCGTGACGACAATGGCGAGCCCCTTCACCAGCATTCCACTATGTCGCAAGACATGAAAAACCATAACGGCGGCGAAAACCTCATATATACGAATATCGTGCGCCTAAATATGAGGGAATCAATGTTACGTACACCAGCTAGGAACAAATATAGTATCGCTACGATTATATAAGCCGATGTGAGACGAGGTCAAGTTTCTACGAAAAAGCGGGGACTGGCAACGGAAGAAACTTTTCAAGATGCAGGTGACTGAGAATGCTTAGAATGTACATTTCAAGGGTCACTAATGGCCTCGAGGGTTTTACATTATGCATTACTAAGAGCGGCTTCGCACGCGGTGCAACATGGCCACACCTTTCCAACTGTTACTCGATGTTCCTGTTCGGTATATTACGTCTTTCCTATAAAACAGAACACCGAAATAACGAAGCGTTCGCACGAAGGAAGAATTGTGAAGGAATACAATTTTCGTGCTCCTTTTACAAGTTCCGCCGAGCGTTTCTTTTTTTATTAACGGTTCTCTTTTTCCTGGAGGGTCACGCATCGCGTATTAGACGCTCTGTAAGAATCAGACTTGCAAATCGGTCACATTCTATGTCGGGGGGGAAAACTGACGGTGCTCTTGGTTGCGTAGGTGGCGTCTCATGGCAGCTCGACGCCGGAGTGTACTTCTGCTCATCGGTGAGTTTTTCTTTTTATAATTTGAGCGCCCCTATACCCCCTTCGAAACGTTCTAAGAAAATGCATTCACCTTGTAAAGGTCATGTACTCAAACTCTGGATTACTAAAAATGCCGGGAACACTCATATTTATTGCGTAAAATACGCACCATTTAAAATGATCCCGGCCGAGGACGGTACCAATGTGGGGGAGCTAAACATTGCTTCGAGCACAGTGTGATTTCCGACGCACGTCAAAAGAACCCTAGGTGAAAGTCACTGAAAAGGTTAGCCAGCTGTAGGACTCGAACCCACATCTTCTGGATTACGGAGGCCTTGTATGTGATTGTCCCTTCTATGTTGTTCCAGCCTCAGAACATCAGTACTCTCATGTTCAACCCTATGCAGCTCCGTCTGCCTTGAGAGGGTATTCAATCATAATGCAAGTCCTCTGACGGTTCATTATGAAGACGTTTGTACGGTGCAGTTCTCTTTTTAGACAAGTTTTGAAGACTGAAAAAGGTTAGCGATGGAGGATCACATATTTCTCAAGTCGTAAAACAACGACCAATCATTGTTACACAAATGATAGTGACGTAAAAGAAGTGAACGCGGCCAAATCTGCCTATTTATTATTTTCGACAGCTAGGTGCCCCGTAAACAACCTATAATTGGGTCGATAAGTATGTTGCATAACAACGTACCTATATACTTACTGTGGACAGTAACGACATCTAGAACCAAAGGTCAGTTAAGTTTCGCAAAAGTTAACGCCCGCCATAAATTACGTGACCAATAATAGCCGAGACCCCGTCCAGAATAAAGAGAAGAAAAAAAAAACGGACGAGAAATGTGTCAGACGAAACCAGTGTCGTCTGCTATGGCTATGTCATAGCAGCCGACATACTTGAGCAGGCGATTCTGGTTCAATGTGAGCGTGCCAATTAGACTCGATTTAACATTCGCGTGTACATGCATGCGAGGGCAATGTCCTCGTTTCAAAACTCATCAATGTCAAGGTCTGCTCGCGGCGACTTTTTCGCGGTTACGCAATGGCCATTACGTAACGCACGCTCGGCTCCTAATGGTGCGTTTGTTCCGCCTTTATGTTCGAACCGTGGAAATAAAGCACGAAGGGGGTTGCTGTTTCTTTTTTCAGCAAACGGGAAGAAGTTTCTCAATGGCCGACTACAGCACATGCTGTTTTCCGGGTTAAAGAAAAATAGGATATGCGGCAAAAAAGGAACCGTGAGAGATACAATCGTTTCACCATGCAATGTCTGTGCTGCTGATGCACAAAGAAATACAGATCTTGAGGTTGCTCGCCAAGGGCAATTTGGAAACGCACAGCCGTTGTAATGATCGTGCAGGGCCCGGGAGTTGATGCAAATACATTTTTTGAAATGCGTTCTAAACGATAGTCTGACGTTTCCCCACACATCACAACGACACTATTTTACAATGTCTCGCGTGTAATATATTTGCATATCTCGGTACATTTCTTCCTGATCTTCATAAAATATGACGGCTGCATATAACATCTTATTTCTGGTCCATTTGGTTGCATATTACGGCATACTTTTTTCTCGGTGCCATACCATTTTTGTAATGTTTGTCGTTCTCTATATTTTTCTATATTCTTCCTCTATTCTATATATTTTTCCACTGCTCACGTTAGGGAGGTCTATGCCGCTTTTAGGCTGATTCATGCTGAGCAATCAGTGGATTCGGCAGCATCCAGAACAAACTTCTGAAAACAGAATGCGCGACAAGTAATCAGCCAGTTCAAGTTGTGCTTGATAAAATACGGAAATGAAAGTATTGCAATCCGTGAGTGCCGTTCTCGAAGGCAACGCAACTGTCTGGGCTTATAGATGAGCTTCCTCGAAATAACATGCAACGACACATTTTCGTCGGGCTTTATTAACTGGCAAAACAGTTTTTAGTCGCCCCATGTAAAGATGCACATAAATGTAAAATGCAATGCTTGTGTGTGCACTTTTTACCTGTACGTATAGCTATGGTGCCATATACTGCAATGAACCAAGAATGTCTGAATGTACACGCATGGACGAACGTTCCAACTGCCAATAAGGAATGCGCACTTCCATTTGTAGAAAGTTTTTTTTTTAGACAATTTGGGTACAGATACAGTTGCGAGATACGCAAAAGCTTCCGGAGCAACCTTCCTGGCATATTTTGTACATATTTAGACGCCGAGACTTTTGTGGCCACACGCACGGCTACAACCACACAAACCCAAAGAGAATAGTAACTTGTTTTCCCACCTTCTTTCTGCGCAGGTCTCTTGCTTTGCCTGACCGACCTCGCCAACTCACAGGTAAAAAAGGGAACCCTTACCACGAAACCTTGCCGACTCAATCTCTATTTTACAGTTGATCAAACTACCGCGTCTTTCCGGCAGACTACGGCTTCCCTTTTTCCGTAAACCGGGGAAAGAACCTGCAGGTAGCCAACAGAACGTTGAGGCGGATCTCACTCAATTCCTCCAAAATGGCGCCTCACCAAACGGCCCAACCTTGCACAAACTTCTCCTGAAACAGTACAATGGCCCACCGCTACAAAGCCCCCCCGGCTTTCCGCGACCATTCCCTTTCGGCATGCCGCGACTTCCCCCACCATACTACCCTTTCCCAATACCAGGACGCCTACCGCCCCCACCAGGGTCATTTGGGCCCAAGCCCCTGGGTACCACACCACCATACGTGGGAGTACCACCACCACCACCACGTCCACCTCAATTTAGTGGTCCACCTCGACCACCGAAAGGCGGGCCGCACAAGGCGCCACCGATCGTCTTTGGCGAAAAGGACCAGCGCGGAAGTGCATCGTATGACCATTCTGGCGAGGTGGACGACGATGTTCCCATTGTGATTCGCGGAAGGAAGCATCCAAAACGTCGCCGTCCCATTGTCATCGAAGATATAGACAGTGATGAAGATGATAACAGACCGGTTATCTTGCGAGGGAGAAAGCCGTACAGGACGCAAAGACCTCTTGACGAAGACGACGAAGACGAGGACCTATTCGACAACAGACGACGCCCCATAACTTTAGTTCAAGAACTGTCAGATTCGAGGCCATACAGAGGTCGTCCTTCATTCGAAGACCATTTTCCCTCAAAGCCACAAAGTTATGGCAGCGACCGGTTTATTCCACCAACGAGGTCAAGCTTTTTCCAACCAGACAGCAGCAAGTACGACCACATTATGGCATCGGAACAGACCAATCATGAACACGCTTCGTCTCCTCCATTCTTTTCTGGAGTACCACCTAGCGTCATGGAGCAAGTTAACAGGATCATGTCTTCCCGTCACCACCACATGAACAGTGCTTCGCTAGGCGAATCTGGTGCACAGATTTTTTTTAACGAACCAAAAGTGGTCATATCGCCCCACTTGGACAGTCCGCCACCAGTTAGACAGCGATTTGAGGCACCAGTGATTGAGCAGAAAGAAGGGCTGCCACCTGAGAAACCACTTCTCTTCCACCTGTCCAATAAGGCAACAAATTTGTTGCAGGACAAATATGTCCAAGCCTTGATAGTTCCTCTTCAAAGTAACCTCGATGCTGTTGGCGCTAACCGTGCACTCTATAATCCTTCAGAAGAAGTCACCCTTCCACAGGGGGTTAATGACGTCAAAGAGAAGGAGGATCAGGAAGGGTCTTCTAAGCAGACACCTATGGCTGCACATACTTTCCCACCTGCAACATATATAACGCCACCCGGTTATATGAACAGAGGAGATAATGGCATCCAGACACTGGAGGAACAAAGTAACGCCCAACCAACTGCAATTCGCATTCTCGTTAGAAACCCCGTTGATGGCAGCAGTCGAGAGGTTTTTTCCACAGCTTTTAAACCGGAAAAGCAGCAAGAAGGTGGCGGAAACAAGGTTGTCATCATTGCAATTCCAAAGGACGAGAATGAACAGATGCCAAATTCGAGGTCCAGCAGCGTGGCAAATACATATTTCCAATCGACAAGTCCTAACAACGCGGGCGGCGCATCCAAGCTACAAAATCTTGCGCCAAAAGTACCACATACCGTATCCCTTCCATCAAAGTACCAATATGATGCACCTTTGGGCAATGGAATTACTTTTAGTCAGACTACACAACCTTATAGCACCCAAATTACACCATCAAAGACTGATCCTTCCTCCACGTATTTTGGAGTTCCGCAGATGTTTCCTCACTCACCACCTAAGGAAGCTTCGAGGCACGAGGTAAACCAACAACCAGTTTATAATGACCCACAGGTGTACAATGCACAAAAAGCTAGTACGGGAAGCAAAATTCAGGTGACGGCACCAGCTGTTCAACAGTACACGGCGCAGCATCCTTCTTACTCAGCGGGACAGGAAGATAGGACCTCTCTGGTAGCTCTACCGATGACGACGTTCACCTGCCAAAACAAGGTTCCAGGGTTCTATGCAGACACGCAGCATAAATGCCAGGTCAGTGAATTCCTGTTAGTCGACTGAAAACAATTTGTCCACCCAATTACGATGATGCTTTTGGAGCTGAACGAGCTGACTCGTAGAGCCTATGGCAGATTAGCTTTGGAACTTTACGTGGCAGAGGAGAGAAGGTATTTTATTATGTTGTCTAGATGGCACCCTGCGAGGGCTGCCAATCGCAATCGCCACTGCTGAAATGATTTTCTTTCTCGTTGACCTTGCATGAATAGTGCACTTTGAGAAAAAACGTTTCCATTGTACAGCTGGTAAATATGTGCAACATTTGCGACAGGTATATCACCAGTGCAACAGCGACAGCACAGCCCAGTCATTCCTTTGCCCCAATGGCACTGCATTCAACCAGCAATCTCTGGCCTGTGAATGGTGGTACCGATGCCCACAGTACGACAGCACCAGTAGCGCATCTGGTGTTGGCACCAACCCTGTCCGCTCGCAATCGAGTTACACCACATCCGTAAGCTACAGTGTTGGAGGATCCTCGCATCAAATTTCGGCACCACCTTCCGTCTCGACATACGCAACCGTACTGAAACAGACGTCAAAGTACAAAGTGCCGACAGAGAGCCTGAGGCTAAACAAGACATCACCAACAGGGGGATTCAAGGCTCGGAGGCCGACTCAACTCCAAGGCACAACACGACAGAGGAGGTTACGAAAACCGGCAACATCAACTACTACAGTAGTGCCACTTCTTACATCCACGTGATCTGTGTGTTCATAAAACAACCAAATATGTTATTCTATCACCTCAGGTTTTTGTCATAGACTGTGAACTGTGAGCGAAAGAGACGAGATTACTGCGCGCGTGCCTGCAGGGCTGGCACGTGACTTCCATAACTTGTAAATATAGCTTTCCCGTGTGTGTGTGTGTGCTGACTTTGCACTGTGTGCGGAGCTTTTAATAAAAATTGTATTTAATTTAATCCGAGACATCACTTTTGTACGCGCGCGTGAAATTCTTGCGACGGTCCTCGTCACGTTACGGTACAAATAACAACATTGAAAGAAGTCTGAACACTTTACACTGGAGTTACTCATCAACAAGAACCCCAAGTCATGCGAGCGACGTGGTCCGTTTTTCGTTTGGTGGATTTTACGTATCCGAGAAACTGGAGCTCCGTCACTGCGCGAAAGAACTCTGCTCTGAGAAGACAGTTAAGGTGACAGGGCTTGGGAAGAGAGATGGACAAGGACATTACAGACAAAATCATGACCCCAATCGTGACTAGGCAAGGATACTCGACCAACCTATCTTTGTCCGAAGATCTTCCGCTGTCGTGTGCTGTTTTCATACTCCTGAAAGACTGATTCACGAATACCGTCGTAAGGTTAACAAAATAATTGCAACGGGCATAGATAATAGCAGTTATAAAATACTGCTTACAACCCACGCAATTGTATCAGTTGAATCGGAAGCAATATATTTCCGTGTCAGAAATGGACGCGTACGGAGATTCTCTTTCGAGATGAAATTGCTTTTTTTACTTACAAAGGTAAGACATCTGACTGGACAACAGGCTAAGATATTTCATATGGTACATGGATGATTTAAGGTATTTATACGGTAAACACAGCTTCCCCCCAGTGAGGCACAATTTCTATCACATAGTTATGTCAATCACGTCTTTCAATCTATATTTTACAGCGATGGAGGTAATACACGCGTAGAAAATTGCAAATATTGAAATCTTTTCTTCCCTACAAATGGGAAAGAACATACTGCATTTAGTGACGCAATTAACGCAGCCCCAGCTTGGGTGGCCACACGTACTTAACGAGTATACCATCCACTGCAGTACGTGAGCACCCTGCTTCTCAGGTCAGACAACCAATCAAATGAAAGAAGAGTGAGAGAGAGATATATATATTATGGGTTTAATGGCACAAAGGCGGCAAAGGGCGCCATAACCATGGTGAGTGTGTATGAGAGAGGAGGAGGGCGATAAGAGAGTGTGGCAGCTAAAAGCTATCCACAAGTATGAGCGATGAGATGATCCAGGATGAGATTGACACGATGAGTTAGGTCAAAGAAGAGTGCAGGGCAATTTTGACGCATACATTGTGGTGACAGCAAATTGTTGATAGGAAGGCCCTATAAACATGCGCGGGTTTCCTCTAAGAGGGAGCGTTCTAGAACGTGCATTGAGCAGCAAGCCGTCATCACTGGTCAGAACTGTAAGCGAAGAAACGTGCTGCTCGATGTGGGTTAACCTGTGCATTGCTTTTGTTACGATAAAGCGTAGAAATTCCCACAATTTGGCACCCAACGTGGGATGCTTCATCTGTCCTGCCTAGGGCACCTGCAGCTTGTTTGTTTGCAGGAGCATCTGTTGCTTGCAAAAGTTTTCTTTCTAGTCTGGCTACACCTTCTTGCAATGGCACCCAAGAATAAGCCATATCCCCTTGACAGTGAAGGGGACAAACCTGCACCGTTGGCAGAGGACCTGCTGTGGCTGATGCAGGGCCCCCTGCATCAGCCAGGGGGCAGGGGGACCCCTGTACGCTACCGTCACAGCAGATCAGTAACGCCATGCTAGCCGCCCTCAGACACCCCGGTGTGCCTGAACTTGCCAATACCGACAATTTCTGGCTGCAGCGACCCCAAGTTAGAGGAAGTCTCCCTCGCAGACTCGGACGCTTACTGAACTGGCATTGCAGTCACTGATGAGGTGCATACTAGAGTACTTCCCACAGGCCCGGTAAGCTTAGCTCCCATATTTCTTTCTATGGTAGAACTGAAGCAGGAATTCCATCCTCGGAATAATAAAAAAGAGTATGCTTCCAGCCTGAACACAACATGCTGATGAGAGCCTTTCGTTTGGAGCAATCCAAGATACATACCGATGGGCTGATCCCCTCATGGACGAATACAAGAAGATTGCACGCGTTACACACCAATGCCACCCTTGTCTACTTACTTAAGTTTTTCTACTATCTCTAATTTGGCCAAGGAAACTCCCAGCATCTAGCCAGATCTCTTGGTTGAAATAGCTCCATAATAAACTGTTACGACATTCGAAAAAAAGAAAAAAAAGTTGAATATTCGAAAACTTCTAATATCAAATTTTCGAATACGAATCGAATATCACAAATATTTGATTCGTATTCCAAGTTAAATATTCGCGCACCTCTAAAATAAACATTTCAAATTTCATTCGCAGTGTCTAAGATACTTGATTCAATTTTGAAATTTTGCTATTCGCGCAACTCTACTTTTAAGTCGTCATTTTGTGGTCGTCCCAAAACTAAGTAAGTTTCCTAAAATGTAAAATTTTTACAAAGTATGATCGCTGCATCGAAAATCTCAGAATTTCGCTGATGTCAAATTGTTTCCCAGTTTTTACTACTTGGAATTAATGGGGGTTTACTCGACTATGACAATTGTGCCGCTACCTCCATCCAGTCGTACAAGTTGATCAGTTTTCCACCTTCCAAGTGCAATTTGTACGCAAGGCTCAGGTCAGGAAGGACGTCCATGCTCTGCAAGCAGGTATAAGCAGGTATAAAGCGTGCATCGAATATGTTGCAACGCAGAGCAGATACCTTGAGGTAGGCTTGTGGGTTCACGAGGGCTCCATGTAACACCGACCGTGGGGATGGCAAGAAATAGTGTTTCAAGACTAGAGCGTCGTCAAAGTACAGAGCTTCGTGCAAGGCCAGGTTGGTGGGAGGAGAAATTATGCTGCACATACGAGACAGGAGATACACACCGTGATACACTTCGTGATACACCCTTGTACCTGAATGTTTTGTCAATAAATTGTGCCAATTCCTCTCGCACAGCTTCAAAAGGAGACTGCTTCTTGGCTTTTGTGAGACTTTTTAGTTTCTGTAAACAATTCATAACAATTCAGACAGACCAGATTGACCAGTTCCGCGAATACAGTACACTCAAGTTACTGTATTTGCTTCCATAAATAATTTTTAGCTCAAAAACGCATTAATTACGCGAGGAGAAAAAATAAAGGCATTATCCGAAGGAATGGGACAGACACTGTCATCCAAACCTTATCATGATCACAATCTTTCCTTACAATATCGCCATTAATCGACTCAAGCACCCGAGAAATTTCACTTACCGTATTTACTCGATTAGGGACCGCTCTTTTCCCCCGAAAAACATAGTGCCACTTAAGCGGTGCGGGTAAAAAAAAAAGTAATACACCCCACTCGAGGTACATAGACCCCACCTTTATTCTGAGTCATCGGTGTTGGACGATATTTCATCGCTGACCTCCCACACCGATTCTTGGACACACGAAGCGGACTGTTTATCCATTACTTGCCTTCGAGTCACTGGTTGCAATTCCCATCTTGCATTCGGTTTGCCGTGCGTGTGACTGAATTATTTTGCGCAACACTGCCAGACCCCTCTGAATAACTTTGTGGACACGAGTCAGAATGGCTCCTAGCCAATACCTAAACTGATAACTCCGAGCACGTTGGTCAACACAATTCAATGGCATGGTCAACGATTGCTCTCCTCCTATTCAATGTGTCCACCACACTGGTTGTCAACAGTGGCTTTGCTTCTCCTCATTCCACCCGGGCACTCATGCCTCATGTTGCCTCATGTTCTGCAATACGAAATATGAGCCAGCCGTGACACTAAAGTTGTTCTAGATGCTGGGGGGAAAAAAACATTGTGGGCACTCAAGTTAGGGGTGCGTTCTATAATCGAGTAAATACGGTATTACCTGTTTTAGCAATGATACATGATGTACTGCACCGACTGCATCACCCTCTTATTTTTTGTGCGCTCCATATACGAGCATTGTCTCTGCAGAAACATCTAGTGCCATACATACATAGTCTATGTGCCATTCTGCCAGCTCTCATAGAATCAAAAACTTTCCACCAGCTATCAAAGCTTTAAAACAACAAGAGGGAGATATATGTGCAAAGACTGACATGCTGCACACCCCGACATGTTCAAAGTTCCCTCTTCTCCCAATATTCAATGTATGATGGTCGACGTGTCCTCTTAGAAAAGCTCACGAAAAAGCTCACGATGGCACCATACAGAAAAGCGCACAGAATGAGGAGGAAAGCCATTCTTGAACATCTTTCACGTGTGTCCAATAGCTGTGACCTTGAATCTGCCCATTTTCCCACCATTTAATCGGTCTTACCTTCTTTGACCCAATTTTTAAGTTCCAGTAGGGTGAAATTGTCGGAAAGCTATTATGCTGCAAGTAGCAAAAAGAGAAGAGAAAGCTCGCTGTTTCTTGAGAAACTGACCTCTTTGAACTGGGAACGACTTCTGACATTTCCCCAGTCAATCGGAACACTTTCTAAGCCATCTTGTTCGTGCTTCGATTCAGTCTCTTCTTCTGCGAGTGAAACAGGAAGGAAGGGTTTGAAAAAGTAACGAGAGAAAGAAAACGCAAATCCTACTTGTTATCTCTCGCAGCTTATCCAAAATAGATCCGATTCCACTCGCGAGATCCTCGATGTTGGGGTCAACGACAGATTCCTCCCGATTGATCACCTTCATTGCAGAACAGAGTCGCGTTTCGATCTCGTCACGAGACATGAGCCTAGACGGGAGACACGTTCTTACACGATGACCCATTTGCCTCATGACGCCTCACCTTGTCAGTTTTATTAAGGATTTGAAACCTTCCATTTCGGCAGCGGGTGTTTGCAGGAACAGGAGGTACGTGTCTCTCAACTGAAAAGGCCTTTCTTTTCACTGTCCGCACAATAGATTGTGGGAGATTCTAGGGGCCATACCTGATGGCCCAATGGCCAGTTTGGGAGGTCCTTTGAGAATTCGTGAAGCGCCTTCAACATTGTGACGCTGCTTCGATGATGTGAATGCAGCATCTTCACGAGGTCAATTAATATCTGAATGGAAGGGCAGCCATAAAGGTTCCGTTTTGTTTACGCGCGCAGATTATCCTTTCTAACATGAAGGAAAGGGTTGACGTCAATCTAGCGGCATCATTCTGCCCATCTCACATAGTGGGGGCTTTGTTCCTAAAAAACATTTTTTGGAGTGTTTCTTTTTTAAGATTGAATGATACACCATTTAGTGTGATTGTGTCTTATAGAATAATTGATTTTTTTTTCTCTTTAAGTAGAGAGACACGTGGACATTCTGTAAACAGCTCAAAAAGCATGTCAAACCCATCTTATGAGCTACTACACAAAATGAGCATACTCTCTGGTTCGCTTGTTTCGAGGTTGACAACTTGTTGTCTTCCATGCATCTGCAACAGGAAGGTACATCATTGAAACTGACAAAAACAAAGTAGGCAGCCCAAGATACAACATATTTTCTGTATTTCAACCTGCAAAATGTTCTTGAGCATAAAGAACATTGTTGGTTCGTAAGAGATTTCTCGTTAGCAATGCCTCCATATGGAATTTCGATTTCTAGCTGGATTCATACAAGGTAGACTTGAGAGACTTTCCACTAAATAATGTCCCAATTTATACGGATAAAGCGATTCGTAATTCCGATGTTAATTGCATCGTTTTATCCGCAACAAAAACAAAGGGAACAACAGAGTGTGAAAACTAGAAAACTGGCTGTGGTCTTACGAGAACGTGCTTTATTACTTTTATGGACCATACATAAATGGACCATACACATATGGATTAGCAGATACGATTCAAACTGATTATACGACATATCTGTAAAGTGTGTACCACCATTTTCTCCCATCCTTTCCCTTCCATTGCTGACTTTCTAGCTGTCTGCTACACCACAATGGCATGTTAGCCAAACGAGCCAATGGGACAAAAGGGAAATTTGTCTCCTTAGGAGCGATCGTTCTTGCTCGGATACTGTTGCACAAGACACGTACACTAAACATGTTCGTCAAACAACCTCAGTGTTGCAAAAGTGTTGCAAAACTGTAGCGAAAGCTGAAAGGTATCAGATTAACCACGTTTATTTACCGTGTAACGGATTTTGCGCATGATCCCGGGGACCCGCCTTAAGTACCGTAATTTTAAGCGTACAAGCCGCAACGCAAATAAGCCGCAGGACCCCTTTTTAGGAACTTTTTCGCAAATTTTCCAGCAGATAAGCCGCGGGCGATACGATGAGACTGATTTGTGCGATAAACTAGTGGCGCAGATACAAGATCAATCAATGAAAATGGATATCACTTATTCGACCCTTCCTGATGGTCTTCCGACAAAGGAGATTGTAGAGAAGGCCACAGACCTTGTGGTCAACATTCCGAGGTCGGCACGGTGTACAACGAAGGAGGTTATTTCTAGTGTTCCACTAAGATCAGATTGTGCCCTTGTTACTTTTCTTCCAGAAGACACGAATCATTATCACCCCTTTCATTAAAGCTGCATGGGAGAAGTTACCAGGAAGGTGAGTCTACTAGAATATGGATGCTCCCCTGTTATGAATTGTTCGTGCATTGGCAGGGTGTGCTGTTCCCGAGACACTTTCAACGCTTTCGTTAACGCTGGGATATGGGGAAAATAGTACCCCTAAAGGCAGTCATTGGATAAGCTGCAGCGCGCCAGAGAAAAATAAAACTCATAAGCCGCGGCTAATATGCGCGAAATTATGGTACCTATAAAAAGAAGCGCAGTTTGACAATAAGGATCGGTGCCTCCATGAGAGCACGGTGTGTGGGTCTTCCCTGACGAGCAGCCACCTCTCAAGGATAGAAAACTCCCGAGATCAAAATTATCCTAACCTGCATGTCAACATATAGGCTGACACACATCACAACTAAGACTCCGCTTAGCTTCCATCTCAGGATACTTTCACTCAATGTCAAGGTTGGAAGAGGTTACCGTTCAACTGATGGCAGATTCATTATGAGCGAGATCTGTTGGCGAGTCAACGTCTGGACGACGCCTTCCAGTTGATCTTCGGGACAGCAGAGGACAGAAGCGGGCCCACTGTAGTAATGCTCAAACAGGCACATCTAGAAAACGTATCTCTCTCAAATAACGTTCGCTACGCAAAAGAACTCTTACCTTCAGTATCTGCAAGAGGTTCATCAGAGAAAAATCGTGGAACAGGACAATGTCCTGTACCAGCTGGAACACGTGGTGGCCGAACTTGAATGGCACTGACGGATTCAGCAGTACCTATGTGCTCGCAAGGTAAGGACACGATGCTCAAAAGGACACGCAAAGCATTACCTCCTGAAAAACACGGTTCAGGTATTCCGTGACGGGCATCGACGAGAACGTTTCTATCGAGAGGCACGACGATGCTCGTTCGGGTATCATGCCGTGGATGGTAGAGACCATGGTGGAAATGCCAAACACTAGCACTAGGGGGAGCTGGTTGATGTAATTGCTGCGTGTGGAGCAATATTAATGACCTTCTAGAAATTACTAGAACGGTACAGTCGAGCCGTTTAAGACGACATTGACGGGACATCCGGTCGTTCCACATCGCGGTACCGTGTTATGGGAGCAAAACTGCAATCGTTTTAACGCAACTACAAAGCTACGAGTCTCATCTTTGGTAGAATCATTTTGTCTAGCTTTAGAGCGTCACATTGCATGGAAGCCCTTTCATTGTTGATCGCATCCATAGCAGTTTCATTGTGAAAGATGAAAGATGTTGTTCAAGATGTTGTTTCAGCCTCAGAACATCAGTTCATCTCTTGTTTCATTGTGCCTACAGCTTTTTCTCAGCCACTTGGTACCCACACGGGACTGTCAATTTCGTTTTGAGCTCAAAAGGTGATGGCTGAGACCACCGAGGCTGTGGCAAACGCAAATAGATAACTTCAACTACAGCAAGATCTTGAAGATCTTGTTTCTTTCTCATTCCCCCCTTAACGTTCTCTCAATGAAATCTTGCTTCTCTCGCTTTTATCACGCCACCGCAGCAACATTTTTACGCGCCAGCTTACATTCGAGAAAAGTCATAAGAAATAAGTGCACATATTATACGAGCCTACTTGTAAGTCCTTCTTTTCCGGGTAAAAAAGTGGAATTATCTGCGGATAAATAAGCTATTTCGGTGGGTTTCAGCTGACAGGACTATCACTGTCGGCATTAACGGTTTCAAGTTTGGAACATCTAGAGTTCTCCAAGAATCTCTTGTCCTTGATATATGATTGTGCAATGTATAGAGATTCATCGTGACATAGCCGTAGATGTTAACACTATTCACGAGTCATCAGAGAGATGGAATATCCTGCAAATTTCCCTCTCAGAACAAACTGTGTTTGTGCATATAAATGGATGCGAGACTCTGTCGTTCATTTGGTCAAAAAGCCAATGTATTGCGTTTTATGCACTAGGTAACACATCTCAGCTAAGAGTTGATGGTTATGACCGAGTACAAATATTTAGGAGCCTTTTTTTTCTAGAGATCTAAAACGATCTAATCATACCCCGAAATTAGCGTTAATTAGAAAGAATGCTCCTCTAAAGGTCGAAGAAATGTTTGTGTATTGTACTTCCTGATTTAATTGTAGGTTTAACTGGCAAAATGGAAAAAATTCAAAATGATGCAAAAGTGGCACAGAAATGAAGGGCGTAGTATTTATCCTCTGCATGTACAAGGAAACTTGGCTTTCCCATAATTTTTTTAAGAGTGTATATTATAATCAGACTGTCCAAAATTCTTCCCAATATTCATCACCACCTGACTATGAGAGTGACTACAACTTTTTAAAAATTGTGTCGAACAGATGTTTTACGGTAGAACAGCCTGTCTAATAATGTTAGTGTTCTTTTTCCCTCGTAAGTACGTACAACTTATGGTGCAGTGCTGGACAAAAGTTTACGGAACATGCCCCGACACATTCCTTCCTCGGAGTGAAATGCTAGCAGCAAATGGTAACGTATCGACAAGCAAACAGGAGACTGGGTACGGTTCCATTTGCTACTAGCGTGTCACTCTGAGCATGTCCCGTACACTTTTGTCCAGCGCTGTACATGTCCACCTATCGATAACTCCAATTTAATATTTGAATCATTTTATCTTCCAATCTATCGTCTCACAACCTCCCTACTTTGATACTGTAGATATTCTATGAAATAAACAAAAATATGTACGACCCTACACAAACAGTTGTCGCTGCAAGACCGTAAGAAACGCGCCCGACCGTACATACATTTCACAAAGTGAGTCACCTGCAAATCAAAATAAAATCTTGCAAAACAGACGGCTTAAATCCCTCGACTTCTTCAATTATTATCACCATGGGATCGTTTAGAGTGCACGACCGTTTCGCTTTTTTCCGAGGGGACCGCTCCATCTGTGGAGTAAAATGGGGTTCAGATTCATTTTTTTGTCGCAATTATCGCGCATTTGAGTACCTTTTCCGTGATGGATTTGTGCCAAGCAGATAGTGTTGCCATGGTGCATATGCTTTTCTTCATCTCCACGTCACTCACGACAGCCTTTAAGAATATCGCAACATGGAATACTACGTGGCATCTATAATATGTATTCTAAAAATCGGAAGACAATCGTATATTTACCTCCAAGATGTCAGAAATGACCTTCTGCATCATACTTGATATCGAGTTGCAATCTCTGGCTTGGAGCGAAGAAACCATCCTGGTGACCGAACCCTTCAGCCTGGATGTCAAGTGCCCAAAGACTGCCGTGTGGTCGGACATGTTCACCCCTGAAAGACTGCTCTTCAGCAGCTGCGGAAATTTTCTCACCAAAGGAAATCCGGTAAAGTTTTCAATGGTGATTGTCGCGTTCTTTGTCCTCGCATAATTAATTTGAACGAATTAATTGATGGCACGCAGGAGCAACATTTCGGCCTCTCAAGAGATGCTAGATGTTGTTTCACTAAGCCCGCACACCGTCTAAAGTCCTATTTTTGGGTGAGAACACGATAAATAGAGTCCCAATAGCTGCGCTGACATTAATATGCCACAGGTGTATCGACTCGAGTCGAAACCACTAAGAAGAAGATGTTTATATGGATGTCCATCGAGTCCAGGGCGAAGACTGTGCCACGCTGTGTCATATTCGAAAGTTAGAGGCACACTGCCACAAATGCTGCCTTTCCACCTTGAGCGTCTGCGCCGCATTTTCGCGCGTACTTGAGCTTTAACTCCGCTGCTCCTGTCAGCGTAGACTAACCTATGCATCAAAAATGGAGGGAACTCCCTAATATTGCCATTTTGTCAACCTGACTTTCGTCAAGCGGACAACTCTACTGACCAGCAGCAAATTCCCCTTCCCATAGTCCTCTCTTCTTCCCTGGATGCGCACGTTCAATCCGAATGCGCATCCGCATGTTTAGCGGATTGAATACGGTATACTCTCCGAGAGAATCAGCCTGCTTACATGGGCAGATTTGATGGAACAACTGGATACGATACACTTACGTCATATTCGTGTAAACGCAGCTAACGTTAGACTGATGGAGCAATTAAGCATATTCTTTACGCTGACACGCGGGCTTTGTGCGACTCGTTGCAACTCCCTTCTGCGATTGAAATTCACACATTACCCATTACGAGAGCTCCGCAGGGCACTTGATTCCTGTCTCGTAGTCCCGGATTTGACCTTCGAATGAAGTCTACCATGGCATTCAGTGCGTCTGCTTGTGCATCCTTTTGGCATTGCTACAAAATATGACAGGAAGTCACTGTCATCCAACTATGGAGTGTTCCATACAATGACTGAGATGACAAGCTGCAGGACCACACGACCCACTTTGCAAACAATCCCTGTTGTCCCATGGCTCGTGACAACAGTGAAGGAGTCTTTAAAAATTTCTTCTCTATCTACTGGTAGAATTATTTATGCTTAAGATATTTGGTGCAATATCAATTTTTCTACTTCTGGATTCTTTTAAAGGTGTTACACCATTACCAGTGGCCATTCCATTCTGCAGTAGAAACAAAACACATTTTGATCAACAGAGCAGATGAGCAATTCTGCGGATTTTTTATATGGAGCATCTCAGCCTCGGTCCTGAACGTGGACTCTATTTTCGTGAAAATATTTCGTCGCTTTACTCACTGCGAGCCTCGTCAGCGATTGCCTTCCATACTTGCATCCCGCAATGAAAAATTGTCTCGTATCGATAAAACACAGGTCCTGATAGGATGCGAACAATATGTTGTTCATGTCTTGGAGACGTCCACTTTTAATTTTGTTTCTTTTCTCGCACTATATGACATTATTCCCAACGCAAGAACGTGTCTCTTTGCGCTTTGACTGCCCCTCAATGGGAAAAGCAGAAAGACGACATACCAATATTTCATTTTCCAAACGTGTCCACGTTTCGCGGTATAAGGTGTCCCTAATGCCAACATCCAGCACTTTTGATGTTTCCGATGAATTTCGCTTTTGTGGCAGTGATACGAAACAGGCCTGAAAGGTTAGTATGTGACAGTATAAAAGACAAACCACTCGCATACGTATTTCTCGATATATATCTAACAAATATACGAGACAAATAGTACGGGAGACTAGGAAGCAGAAAGCGGTAACATTTCCTTCAGTTTGAGGAGCACCTCAAACGTGCGTGCGATACTCACCTGCGATATGGATTTAAGGCTGTCCATCACAAAGCTTTTGCACCAGTTTCACAAGTGAATGACAATTTACGAGCGACACTGCCCGTTTGCAAAAACCAAAACAGCGCCAATTTTGCTGGATTGGATGGATACTGACTATGGCGTGGCTTTTCCCTTTGCAACCACCATGACCTACTACTATACTAGAGACCTGGACATCCGCAATGCTCCCAGCACCGGGGTAGTAGTTCTGGCAATCGCCGCTTGGCTATGGGATTTGGCGCTAGCTCGCACTATTCGTTACCACGTGACTTGTCGAAACCGCGGCGATGTATGGTAAGCTGTGTTGACAACGACGAAGCAGTATAAGAGAGATAATAGCGCGTGCTTAGCAACAGCCTGTAGGTGTGTAACCCTGCGTAGCAGACTAAAGGCGGTGGCAAGGGTGATTCCCTCTCCCCAATAATGCTATGTGGCGCTTGCGGTGGTCACTAACGTAACTAACCCGTGACCCGTCTCTCCCATAGGGGATCGCCAGCTGTCCAGGTCTCTAGTATAGAGTAGGTCGTGGCAACCACAACCCACAACGTTGCCCTTTGGAGCGGGCGGTAGCTTGCGCCACCTAGCCTAGAATTGACACGAGTCTAAGGAGCGACTTCACGACGCAGAAGTGCGGGAGCGCGCAGTTTTGAAGTCTCCGACAGGTCAGTAGTTTTCTCGTTCTTCCAGTAAGTGACATTAGCTTAACATAATGGGGAAAAAGAAGAATCAGGATCAATTGGACAAATTGATTCAATGTGGCCAGTGCTTCCGCTGGATGTTCGTCGATGAAACGCGCTTCGCTACGTTCGACGAAGCACAGCACTCACAAGAACCATTCGAATGTGGATTATGTGAGAGATTCGCTACTCTCGAGAGATCCATAAAAGCCCAAACAGCCGAAGCCAGGCAAGCTAAAGAAGATATAAAGACGTTAGAAGAGAAGGTCAAGAGCCTCGCAGATCAGAACCAACATCAACTCGAAGTGATCGAAAAGCTGACATGAGAGATCAACGAAGTAGATGACGAAAATGCCAGACTCCAGAGAGCCCTCCAAACGGTAGAAGAAATAATAGGAGACAGTTGGACAATATGCACATCAAATATACAAAACGGAGACAGCGACATACTAGAAAATGGCGCTCAGAAGGTAAAAACCGGTCAGACTTTGGGACTCAGGTTCAGTGGCAACAAATCAGCAATCATGAGGTACAATGCGCTCTTTGTGCAGGACACGGAGGTACAAACTGTTTCAAATTACGAATACCTGGGGGTGTGGCTATCGGACGAAAAGAATTACCTAAAAGACCACGAAGAAGAGCTAGACAAGAAAACAAGGAGGAACTCGTCGATCATGAAAAGCAAAGTCTTGTGGGTGCACAATAAATATGAAGTAATCAGAAGGGTGTGGAAGTCTGTAATGGTACCAGGTATCACGTTTGCAAACGCGGTACTGAGCATAAATGCCGGCATTATACAGTTTATGGAAGCTAGCCAGCGAGGGGTGGGGAGACTGGCACTTGGGGCGCACGGGATGACACCCAACGAGGAGGTGTTGGGAGACATGGGATGGGCGACTTTTGAGGGACGGGAAGCAAAAAGCAAACTTCGGTACGAGAACAGGGTTCGGAAACTGGGAGACAAAAGATGGGCCAGGAGGGTGTGATCACTGTGACATCCGCCGGAAGCTGCCGTTTACGCAATGGTCCAGGGAAAATGGCGGGCGCCCAAACCACGTGATCTCGAGGAGCCACTCACAGCGTCCCCGAGCTGCTGCGCGGGAAAAAAGCTGGGGCCCAGTGCGCATGCGCAGACCGACCTCCTTTCCCAACCTCCTTCCCCTTCTCTCCTCGGGTTTTTTGTCTCTCCTCTCGTCCCCCCCTACCCCCCCAGACTCGTCCGTTTGTCTTCGGCGCTTGTTGTCTTGCTGTAGAGCAACGATCATGCTGTCCCGAAGCAGACAATCAAAAAGCAATGGTGTATGACAAATCAACTTTATTTGTCCTCGGGAACTGCCTCGAAAAAGCTACAGTACATATCTTTTTACGTCTTGTAACAGGCTTCACTGGAGCTTTAAGTACTTCGACATCCAAGGGCCGTTCAAAAGCCAATGCTGAGCTATGTGCGTCGTTGTTGCCGATGGTTGCGGGAGAACTAAAACAAAACAAAAAATACATTGATGATCAGTAACTCTGCACGAAAATCACTGCTATGATAGGCAATCTATCTTGATTTCGTATTTGAACACCAAGGCATTTGTCACGAATGTTTGTAGATCACAGTGAATGAACGGCTGAGACGCGCATGAGGGGCAACTAGCATAACCACACATATTTTGATTAACGGCATATCAGAAACGTACAAGTTACGGCAATGCACTGCACAATGAAACGCCGCTAACATACCGAGTGACTCGTAAATGCTGTACGTAATACACTTAACGTGATAAACCTGCATTACTTCCTTCAGTCACAAAAAAGTAATCAAACTTGTCTTACCGTTCACCTGCAGTACGTCGGAAAGAGTGCAGACTTCCTCTCCGACGATTTCTGCGTCCTTTGGAGGTGCAGGCGGATTCCATGTCATGTTCGTCTTCCCGCTGTTGTGATGATGGGGTGGATGTGCCATTCCGTTCTCACATTAGCAGTTCGCCACAATCTAAATCTAAAGCATTCAATGCCCTCAAACTACCCCGTAGCGTCTGCGTGCACAACGGTTGCAGTCCAAGAGAACACGCATGGCCGGACAGACGCGATGTCTTCTCTGTCGTTCTTCTTTCTCCTCCGTTCGACTGCTTCCGTTGAGCGGTTCGCGCGTTCGGATGCTCGCTCCTCACTCAAATGACTCTCGCCCAATCAGCGCGAAGGAAACTGACGCCAGTTTTTTAGACCAATGAGCATCCAAATATTTATACATATAATGCGCAGCCAATGAGAGGTCTTCCGAGCTGGCACGCCGGTGGCGACAATATTTTCGAGGCGGTGCGTTTCGCTTTAGAGCCGGCGGCTGACTGTGATCCATCCAGCGCGCCCCCTGTAGGTGTCGCACGGTCCCTCACTGTGGCCCTTTCGTCCGTGCGGTCCGTGCCGTGCTTCGGTGCGTCGATCTCGTCATATTATCAATGTAATGAGTAATATAAGAAGATGTTGCATGATAAAATGAAGGTATCATCAGTTTTGATTTTCATCTCTTCGAATAAAAACTCTTTAGGGGAACTTTTATCCGATTTCAGTCGGCAACTCTGTGCATTTCCACCACATAAGGTAGAGAACCCCGTTTCGTTCTTCCTTTCTTCCGGTCAACATGACTGGGTTTTCAAGCAAGGTACGTTGTGCTCTCGTTCTTTTGATATTCTCATCATCTTTTGGCCACAATATTTGAATATTTTGATGTTTAGGATATCGGTCGCTTATTACATATCGTTCTTAAAGCGTCGTTTGCAGCATGTGGCTATTCTGCGGGAATACATAGCATTATTCTGGTTTCACGTGGCCGCCGAACATGTTTCGGTGAAAGCGTTATTTTTGTTTCTCTCTCATTTTGTTATCGTAATTTCGAAACGAGGAATTGCCTACATCCTACGGTAATTGTCCTCGAAACGCCCATCGTGACTATAGAGGTTTTTTGTTTGGTGGCATGAAATTGCCGGTAAACCTTTGCCACTAGGCTTAAGCTGTTCATGGGGTGCTATAGAAATCTTTCGGCTGTAGAATGCCGTGGTGCACTGTGTGTGCTAAATCGAAATATGGTCTATTTCAGCCGATTCTGATAGACGGCCAAGGCCATTTGCTCGGCCGTCTCGCTGCCATAGTCGCCAAGACACTCTTGACAGGTGCGACCCGTTAACTTTTTGCAATTACGAACGCTGACGATGTGATGATACAACACCTTGTATGAATATCGTGATTTCACCTTCACCATGCATCACCATCTGATTAGATTGCTTAATAAACGGAGGTATTGGATCACTTAGTGGGTTGAAGTCTGTCTGGTGTTATTTTTCAGGGCAGAAGGTGGTTGTAGTACGATGTGAAGGGATCTGTATATCTGGTAGTTTCTTCAGGAACAAGCGTAAGTGTGCTGCGCAATAATGTTCTCGATCATGAGTATGAAGATAGTGTCTTTTCAGTGAAGTTCCTGTCTTTCCTTCGCAAGCGATGCAACGTGAACCCTGCTCGAGGCCCGTATCACTTCAGGGCCCCCAGCAAGATCTTCTGGCGCACTGTCAGGGGTATGCTACCCCATAAGACTAAGCGTGGAGCCAATGCTCTGGACCGCCTCAAGATGTTTGAGGGCATTCCTCCTCCGTATGATCGCAAGAAGCGCATGGTCGTCCCCTCTGCACTCAGAGTGCTCAGGCTCAACCCCAGACGGAAGGTCTGTTAGCCTCTTTTCATGGGATGCTCTCGTACGCGCTTACCCGCAATTTTATTACGATCAATCCCACATTATCTCTGATAAGTTCTTTGCATCTATATGAACATGTATTGAAAGTTTCATGGTGCTGAGTGTAATATAAGTGGAGAAAACGGCCCTGTTGCACTAAAATTTTGTCGGGCGACTGCAGCGCCCTTACTAGACGCCTGGCGTGTTCCCTGCCATACCGGGAAAGTCATCTCTTTTGTGGAAATTCTTGCGCCACAATTTTTCAGATACGCAGTGTAGGTGACGCGTGCCTATGTACGCAAAAGCCGACAGCTAAACGACCACAAATGGGGCTACTGAATACGGTTCGGAGTAAACGCCATGAAACTGGCATTGCTCTGACATTGCAGTCCACCTCTGAGGCGACGCAACTCCACTTTGCTCTCGAGTGTATTCGAGGGCTTGTATCTCACCAACTACGATATGTAGAATTTTTTTTTTTTTTCTGTGGCACGCAGTACAGAGCGTCTAAGATGTGATGAACTCAGCGAGGGACTGTGTTTGTCTTCATCATGTTTGATTCTGTCCAACTCTCTCTGCCACACCATCCTGAGACCAGCAGGGACTTCCTGTTTGAAGAATTGTGGGAGGGAGAATGGTCCTTTAAAGCTCACTTCATGATGCATTTCTTTCCTTACCTACATTGAATGTCAGTGAAATGAGACATTAGTTCTGAATGGAGCCATTTATTATCTAAGGCAATCGGCACATTTTTACGCTCTAAGAAATAATTCTAACGCAGTACTGTACTCTTGGACGGCTGGGACATGAGGTTGGCTGGAAGTACTCTAATGTCATAGAGTCTCTGGAACTCAAGAGAAAGGCAAAATCTGCTCTCTATTACAAGAACAAGAAGAGGGACCAGGTAAGTGTCTGGGATATGGATGCCATTTCAACAACTTTTCCATGATGTTTGTATACCTACATTGTTTGAAGTGCTTTGTGATAACAAAACGAAATCTCTGAGAGGAGTCCTCCAAATCTGCAGCTCAAGGAGCATGATAGTGGGTTGTATAAGGGAGCTTGTTTGAATTTCAGAAACTTTTTGCGGAGGCAAAGGTGCAGCTGGCGAAGCAACTGGAGCCTATGAAGAAGGTGATTGAGAGCTACGGCTACACGGCGTAGCGTCTGTAAAAAATAAAAGCTCTTGAGATTTATTCCATGCTGGGTTACTGCAGATCACTCTTAAGTACAGCGCATGAACATAAATTTAAATACTGTAGCAGGGCAGCCAAGTATTCTGGGGGAAACAGATTTAGATTCTTTCCAAGACTGACCAAATGCCGGGAACATACACATGGCGTACACAACGAATGAAAATGTACAGCACACTGATGTTTCGGAGCCTATGGAAACCCTCTTGTCGGAATGAAGCGGGAGGCAGTTACCTGGTACTATTTATGTAGCAGTCGGGTAGTGGTCCAGGGTGCTTGTTCAAGACATTAGTTCTTTTGATGAAACCTGTTTTTGGTCTGGCCTTATAGATTTCATACTGAGGTCAGTGTCCCAGGAGGAATGGAACATACGTGAACATCCCTTTAGTAGCCTCCCACGAAGGCACCCCTTACAATTCATATTCAATAAATTTGATCCTAGAGCACATCACTTTTTCTCACCTGGAATGAAACTTTTCTACACGCATGAAGATGGCAAGTGAGTCTGCTGCACTGCACCACTGGTTCTCAGCGATGCATGTGTTGGGGACTCCTTCAGTGAACGTGTGGGGTTCACGCACTTATGAAGGCATAGAGCGTGCTGACACACACGGGCATATTTCTGGGACGTAAGTGACCCATTGTGTTACACATGGCGACCTTTGTTTGTCTTCAGTGGAAACGTCGCTTGAGGATTTCATAGCGACTGGTATTCTGGAAGAAATTTGGTTTAACCCAAATTGTTGTGGGGAGAAACCCGAAAAAGTCACTCAAGTATACAGGACACGTTGTGAAGGAAAGAAGTGTTCCATCTAGCCCTTTTGAGGCCTATGTCACCACATATCCTCATCGCCATTGACTCCTTGAGGGCCTGCCCTTAACCACGGTCAAGTCATGTCCCATTTTCCTCGCACTCATTTGTTTTCCTTAGTACTAAGACTTCAAAAGTCGCCCTTCCAGCAGGCGTGTATGTTTATAGGCCCCACTTTGGCTGTTTCGAATTAAGTTGCGTTGCGTCTTAGGCATTTGGTTATAAATGGCTAGAACCGCCTAAATACTGCATTTTTATCGACTCTATTGAATTGCAGCCGTTTTAAAATTTTTAGATGCTATAAGAGCCTTTTTTTTTTTAGAGGCGTAAATTCGAGCGCGTACTGAGTGCTGCATTTTGCTTTTCGTTACTGTATGCTTCGCGCACAGCTGAACCAAAGATTTGGCCTCTGTGGGCCTTTCAAGCAAACAATCAAGTTTTCCTTGATGTAGGGAGCATTCTGAAACACCAACAAAGCCAAAGAGCGTACCAGATTAATGTGCCTGTTTTTGCTTTTCATTGCCCATTTTGGTCTTTTTTGGGGTCCTAAATTTCTGGGCCCTACTAATGACAAAATGAGACTGCACGACGTTCGGTTACGATGCTTACCTCGCCAATGCAGGAAAAAAATAAGCGCGCACAAGGATAGACAGCAGCCTGGAAACGTTTCACGATAATTTCTCAAGTTTGTGCCGGAACTAGGCCACGCTATTAATAGGGTCCGTCTTTGTAGGGTTATACGCGATTATACCCGATATTTACCTCCCGGTTCAAATCGGGGAAAAACCGGGTTCAACCCGGTTTTCCCCCAAACTCTGCTGGACTGGGCGAATCCAAAGTCATCGCAACTAACATGCAGCTTGGGAAACTGTGTTGTAAATGCGTAAATATGCTAATACACACAAACTGTCAAGACAGAACCTGCTGCCTCTTAGATGCTTAGACTAATTTGACTTAGACTTAATTGATACCCTTTGCCTATGGGTGTGTTGCATATTATGCCGAAGATAACCCGAGCGCCTGATCCAACCAGAATTAAGGTTGGATCAGATTCAGTTCAAGCCGATTACACCCGAATTATTCTTAACTATTAATGTGCCCTTGCAGTTGCAAGAAGGTACGTGCTTCCACCGTTGCAAAAGGAATGCTCAACTTCTTAGATTTGTTGTTGATAGATTTGTTTCCTCTACAATCTCTACCTGCAATCAGCAACTCCCCCTCGCTAGTTGTGGAGCAGCTTGGAACAATGTTGCGGATTTTTATCAGGATGGTACAATCGTTCACAGATATAATAGTAGATCGTATAAATACGGAGAAGCGTAAATGTGCAACCAAAAGCCATCTTTAGTAGCAACTAATTGCTCACCAAAGAGTTTCTTAATGGTAATGGTTCTGTGTAATCCACAATAGCACTCGTGAGTAAAAAAATTTCATCACAAACTCTATATCATTAAAACTTGCCCAGCAGAAAAGCACGGAGTAACGCACGTCGAACAGGGTCGAGTACACCACCACAAAGGTTTATTAATAAAGTGGCATTACTTACACTCATTACTTTACCAGATAAAACCCTTTATAATCTAAAGCTCTCAAATGTACAATATAAAAATGCGACTCAGTGTCGACTCAGAACTGCAGCTGCCGCGGGCACCTTTTAAGGCTCATCTGCTTTCCAACAGCAGACCGGTGCATTCTCGGTTCAGTCTTTGGGACCAACGTACTGCGGGACATCCCTCTCTTCGTGCTGTTGAGCACTTCCTGCAACGCAATAGAGAGGAAGGAGGTATTCTTCTAGCTGTGGCAATAAAACCATTAAGTCATTTAAAGGGGCACTAAAATGCAAAAACGAGTTCACTTCAAATTACGTTACACGCTGCGTTAATTTCGTAACTTTCGTTCCGCTACGAAGCTACGATCAAAATTATACCGGACTCTTTCTCGCTTCGGCACTAAGCAGTGAACGTCGTTTCAGCTCGTGCTTCGGTGTTTATAGTAGAACATGAGCGTGCCACACCATGGAGCAGTCCTGGCGAAAAACATAGTGCGCGTTGCGAAGCAGACTAGCATCGCTGTCCAAAGACGCGAGGATAAATATTGTCGGTGGAACATTCGCGAAAACTGTTGTGGTCTACACTTCAATGAATCTATATCGAAAAATGCAGCAGCGTGCATCACGCGCATATATGGAACACTACGATCGGACCTGTTCCAAATCCACACGTCCATGATAGGTACTCCAGTGCTTCACCTGTTGTCTCATCGGATGCCGTCAATCTTTGAATCCTGGGATCTCATTCGTTGCCTCCAAAGACGATTCTGTTGTCATTGCATTTTTCTTCTAAACGGTATCGTTGTGTTAACTAATTCTACTCGCATTATACTACTAATTGAAACGCAGACTTTCATTCGAGAGCAAGTTGTTTTTGCATTTTAGTGCCCCCTTTAATGACTGCTCAATTGCTGCACACTGTTCTGTCTGACAAGTTTCAACCGCGTCATTGCTTCTACTAATTACGTTTCAAATGGGATGCGTGTCCAGAACATGCTGACGGAATCAGAGAGAAAAGTTGCGTCTTTGTAATACTCTCATTTGTAATGACGAGTTCTCTCTTACATATCGCGACATAAGCCATTTTTTCTCGTACATCTAGCTCGGGGGGGGGGATTGGCTGAAATCTTATATCTTTAATCTCGTCTCCCTCGGAACGTGCTCCACAAAAAAAAAAGTTTATTTTAAAATGCCCCACACATTGGTGCGTTTGTGATAGAAGTATCCAGAGTCTGCTGGTCAAAATAGAGGTGAAAGGAGCGTCGAAGTGGCTCTGTTCCGCGCACCTTTATGAAATTCTATCCTCTTGCAAATAGCGCATTGACGCACGAGAAGCTGTCGTGAGATACGGCACGTGACGTCCAACGGCACAGCTCAAACATGTATAAGCGGCACGTGAGGCGAAAAAAGAAGACACTGAGCAGTTTCTACGTCACCCAGGGCTCGTCCGCGACTGCTTCCTCCGACTGTCTTTTGTAAATTTTATTGCGATGACTCCTTGTGAACAGCTTCACAGATGAAACCGGGGCTTTGAATCACGTTAAATGTCACTTCCATGCTCCTTTAAACTGGGCTACTACGCATAATGGGACACTTCAGGTGCGGAAGTGTCTCCGGGACAATGCGGAGAAGAGCAAAGCAGATGACGGGAGTATCTTTTCCGATAAATGAAACGACACACATAGACAGTTCTGAGCAAATAATAAAATAAATAATAATAAAAGAATGAATATAATAATAAAAGATGCGCACTATCCTAGAAACTTCTCAATTGGGAGGATGCGCACGTAGACAAGGATTCTAGGAGTCAAGGATTTGTTCTTTCCATGGACAGACTCAAATAAGCACCCAACTGGAAGCGGACCTCCTCCGAGAGTCCTTTATTGCTTCCCATGACTGCTCGCTGGAGCAACACCACCTAGATACAGAAGGCCCGCACGCTCGTCGACGTGACGTAACAATTAAGAGTCAGCCAATCAAGATCGTGTTTTGAACAGCTGTAGCCAATCGCGAATATGCTTTCAGTGGTCGTCGCCATGGAGAAGAAATATCACCGTCTGCAAGTTGCGATTGAACGTCCCCGCGTACGAAATTAGAAAACTTGAAAATAAAGATCAACACGGTCTCCATCTTTCTCAAAAAGTGATTTTCTGAAAAGCGTCTCGCACTTTTTGTCTAAATATTTAGGTGCGCAGCTTCCAGGTGAGCTGCAATCATCTGCACGTTCTTGAATTCGTAGAATGGGCCAAATTGTGACTGTATATATATATCCACGTAGCGAAGGAGGGAGAGGAGGCTGTTAAAAGAAGAGCTTTTTTATGCCTATCTAGAAAGTGGTTCATCTGTTTACCCAACTGCGATACCCAACATCCATTCAAATTTCTGGCCAACAGCTTACTGAGGTCAGGTATTAAATAAACCTCTTTCCTAATCGTGCAACCTTAGAGAAACATTCTGTAAATAAGTGTCGCTCCGTGTCTAATGCGGGCCGACGAGAGCAAAGACGGACTATGCGGTTGAGTATTTTCGCCAGTGTGCGTGAGTAGTTGACTAAGAACGCGCTAGGCTTTCGATTAGGATTAGGAAAGAGGCAGTTTAAAAACGAGATAAAAGTTATTTTCAAGTTAAAATGCACAGGACACCTGTATCGCTGGTGAACCGCACAAACGTGCTGGTGATGGGGTCACCCACTTTTGGATCTGCCAGCGCTTCCTGAAATGAGAGATTGCTTCCTAAGAGGTGTTCCAATTTATCACAATCTTGCGACTATGAGGATGATGGGACACATCTCCCACTTGTGTCCATCGCTGAGTATCTGACACATAATTTACATCTTTCTAATCCTCAGTGGCCTGCCAGTTAAGGCGGAATCACCTCAGCGTAATGTCTATGGGACTCACTCTGTTAAAGGGACTATGAAATTCCCCGAACCCCCCCATAATTTATTTTCTCGAAACAATTCTTCCCGTCGAGAAACTAATATGCCAGAAAATTTTCAGGGCGAAATCGCTCCACTTTGTGAGAAGCCCGCGCTTCAAGTTTCCCTTCCGCATTCCTCCTCTCCCGCACGCACTCTCCTGTGGAGTGAGCAATTATGTGGGCTGTGCTGCTGGCCCCCGTTACATCACTGGTGTTGCGCAATGCCAGGCAATGCTGTTGCGAGTCTGTGAGCGCAGTAGAAGTGGCTCCTACAAGGTCTCTGGTCGCATCTGAGGTCTGAAGCATTAAGTTTCTTTTCGTTGTAGGCGTTCGGATAACACACTGTAATGAACATGCGTCGCTAATAGCGCAAAAACAGGCGCTTCAAATCATAGATTTAGAAGTTACCCGTAAAAAAGAACTCGTTCCGGGGAGAAACTGAAAAATGGTCTCGAAGGTTTTCGGTTCAAAAGTTAGGGCATCTGGAACTCGAAGATACGTACCGACAGTGCCGGATTTAAGAGGGGTGGTGACAAACGGGGCCAATGCCCTGGGTCCCCACCACTAAGTATCAAAGTATCACTTACTTCTGTATACGATACGGTTCTCTCCGAAATTACGTATGCAGCAAGAACTTTTGTGCAATTGGGAAAATACTACACCTGTTGGAAGATACGCGGCATAGCTGTAACACAGCAGATACTTGACTGATAAAATTGGGCAATTCATTGAAAACCAACAGGAGGACGGGTTCTTGGGTGGCGTTTGCTCGGTTGCTCTTGTTGCGCAATAAGTAGAGCCCGGATTCCTAGGCAAATGCCCTTTTTTTTTGTGCAATCCTAATTGTGCCTTTTCAATACAGGAGCACGAACTGGGTGTTGGGGAACCAGCTATGGGGGTTTTGATAATGCCTATAAATGCCTATTCCAACATTGGTGCCTATTTTGTAGTAGGTACCTAAGACTCCGACTAAACATCGAAAAATGCCTATAATGGCGTTTGAGAAGTGGCGACAGTCCGTTTTGCAGGCAAAATTGACATGAGTCACCTGGCACGACATTTTGGAACCATCAATATCGCATCAAAGAAGCAATTATCTCAAAGATACTGGAACGTAAGCTGGGAATTCAAAATTGGTTACTCAAACATTTGAGGCTTTGTTTGTATCTGTCCCTTCTATGTTGTTCCAGCCCCAGAACATCAGTTTCTCCCTGGTTACTCAGTCCAGTCGCTTACTCGTGCTTTCTCTGTCTTCCAGAATTGAGTGTTTGTTCCTTGGGTCACTATTATAAGATATAGGCACGTTTCGTAACTGTTTTGTCGAAACCTAGAACTCTGAGCGCCGTTGCGTGCTTACATCTAAAAGAACTTTTTAGTTTCCACGTTCCTTTTTGTTTAAACTAATTTCACGCACGGTAAAATGCTGGGGAGGAGATGTGAGGCACGAAAATAGGTACAATCCCCGCAGTTTGGCAACCTTTAGGGATGTTATCCCCCTTTCCTGCAGTCAGTGCCAGTGAGGCACACGAGCGAAAATGATGTTCCGTCTAGTGTGAGGAGACTCCATCACCATATTTGCTAGCAGTTGCGAGCCACGCAGTAATGCCGAAAACCAAATCTAGAAGGCGGGGCTTAAAAAATTCCAACGAAGAAATTTGCGACTAAAGCTTTCGATGCTCGAAGCCCATCTCGCATATTGTCCGTATGCTGGCCGTGACAAGTTCTTCTGAAGTGCCGTCAAATGCAGGCAATGGCTGGAAGCCTCGTGACCGTAGTAGGACGGACAAGTTTTCCATTTCATGCAGCGAAAAGATTAGACAAACAGTCGCAACTCCCATTTAAGGTATTGTTCTTGCAGGTGGAACTGATTTATTCACTTTGTTTTTGCACTTTCAGTACTGGAGATGAAAAAAAAGGACGAGTTGTAGTGCCTATAATGCCCTTTTTAGTGCCTAAATCGGAGGGCCAGTTATAGGTGCCTAAAACGAGTTTTTTTTCGTGCCTATAAATCCGGGCTCTAGTGATAAAGGTTTGATTACAGCATGTTGCCTCGGCTTCCACTAGGGGTCAGTGAGAGCGGTAGTGTATATAAGCGTGTGTCTGTTCCATTAAAGGTTTGTCAGTCAGTCAGTCAGTGCTTTGTGTGTGTGTCATCTTTTCATGTCCCCTGCACTGGGGTTCTATCATTTTTAAAGGACATATTTTGTCGCGTTGTAGCACACTTGGCGCTATATACAGAAATTTATTTACATATGGCCGATGATTGATGATATGTACAATGCACTGTGGTATATACAGATATCAGTGAGCTATATATATATATATATACAAGTAGGAAAAATCAGAAGACGACAAAGAGCTTACAGGAAAACACAAAGGGGAGTTTATTAACACATATGGGGATAGGGGACGACGTTTCGGCAGTCAGCGCTGCCTTCGACGGGACTCGACGACTGTCCCGTCGAAGGCAGCGCTGACTGCCGAAACGTCGTCCCCTATCCCCATATGTGTTAATAAACTCCCCTTTGTGTTTTCCTGTAAGCTCTTTGTCGTCTTCTGATTTTTCCTACTTATTTCATTCTCGTGGTCAACCGCCCTTCTAAGCAACTAATCTCTATATATATAAAGAGGGGGAAAAGCCATTAAAAAAATAAGTAAATGATGCTAGACGTGTTTGAAATTCAAACTTACAGTTAAGATGGCTTCTATGGCTGCACGTAGAGAAAAAAGGTTTGCCAATCCCGAACGATGCGCAGCTACCCAGGGCCGACGAGCCGCAAACACGGCGAAACACGTGTCCTCTGGTGCTGTCGCATCGTTCAATGAGTATATATATATATATATATATATATATATAGTTGAAATAAATGGGAGACAGAAGACGAAAGTAGGGGAAGTAACAAAAAAGGGGTTTATTAAAACTTAAAAATCATAAAAGCTAGGGAGGATGCCTACGTTACGGCGGAAGCTCCGCCTTCTTCGGGACAAAAGAGCTAAAAGCCACAACTATAATTACGTAGCCGTCCGATCCAACTCCAACTTTTCAAGATATATATATATATATATATACTACAGGGTGTTTCACCTAAAAAATTCAAACTGGCGACTTGCTGGAGGAAACTTTTTCCGCCATTTACGAAGGCTTTGGACAATTTTTAATTGAGAATTTTTTTTTCAATCCAACTTTGAAAATTGTCGAGTCAACCTCACTTTTTTTTCTTTACAAAAATATAAGTCTCCCACAGATAATTTGGGACAGGAACCAAAACTGAACCCTGACAGAAAACACTGAATCAAATCCGTATAATTTCTTCAGATGGCGAATCAAATTCCAATAATCAGAAAAGGCACAATTCAACACACAGGGCAACTTTGAAAATGAATTATTTATCATCATTACGATGATGATGATGATTGTGAAATACTGCAGTGGTGTTCCCATTAGATGATGATATGATTTTTCACCCAGCATAACCTATTATGAGAGAAGGGTCTCTCTTTATCATGTATGGTAGAGAGGGATGAACTGCACATTTGAGAAGGAAGAGGGCACAGACTAGCTGGGGTGTAACAATTTTCAGTTGATAACTGTTTTCGTTCTTTCAGTCATTTTAGTCAACATGATTCATGCAGCCTGCCTCGTGTGAATCTCCTCATTTTTATTTTTATCTATTCATTTATTATTCCAAAACCCGAGAGACCACTAGGGGTCATTACATGGGCACACGATACAGCAAAACCTAACAGCCGTTGCGCACTATTAGTTTAGAAGGAGAATAAACGAGAATTATAATAATAATAACGATAGTAATACGAAGCAATAACGATAATACACTGTCCGCAGTAGACTAGCAAGGAAATCTACGTGACAACAAAGTTATTAATGAAACAAATAGGAAAGTAAATCCTTGCGCAAGGTTACGAGATCTGCGATGTCAACAATGTTCTGTGGGAGTGAGTTGCACTCGGTTTTGGCGAGTGGTATGAAAGATTGTCTGAAGGACGAGAAATAGTACGTGATACTTTCTGACTGTGATCGGTTTTATGACGGCATTCCACACAACGTAACACGGACCTTGCTTTCAATGACTATCCTTGCGTTTGCTGACCAAGAGGGAGTGGGGATCCAACCCCTGGATGCCAGCCAATAGGAGGACACTTCCCAAGCCTCCGCTCTCGCCTAAGAGATGGCGCAGCATTATCGCGAGGCTTCTGCCATGGCGCCCCAATCTAACCAATTGCTGAACGAGGCTCAGACAGGTTGGACCTTATACCAGTTTGAACAGAAGCTAGGTGTTTTTTATGACATAACATGCTGACCATACCTGGAACTCCTTGTAGGAGGCCACGCTTGTGATGCTGGTCTCTTGCAGCTTCTTTGACGTAGTGTTGGCGCCTCTCAACAACCCCCTAGAGGTGGAAGGCTGTGACGTCCCCTTAGTTGCAGCGCGCCTCAAAGGTTGCTACGGAATAAGCTCCGGATGAGACTTTGAATTTCCTAATGCAGAGCGAGTTTAAAATTGCGAACAAAATTTGCCGCAAGATACACTGGCAGATTTCAGAGTGCAGATAAGCGGACGCGTGACAAGAGGATTAATTCTGACGAGCTGCTCGATTACCATTTTACGCTAATCAACTTTCTTACTGTTCAAAACAGTGAAAACTGCGGACTCATCACAAACTATTTCCGTCACAATTTGAGAGTTAAATTGTATACGTTCGTTAAATGCGAGATCCTCGCATTCCCAACAGAAACAGGTGGGGACTTTCATAGCAGACACTAGAGGCCATTAAAGGGGCACTAAAGTGCAAAAATAACGCTTCAAATAACGTTACACGCAATGCTAATTCTGCGCTTGTTACCACAATTCTAAACTTTGATTCCGTTACGAAGCTACAATCAAAATTATACCGGACTCTTTCTCGACTCGGCTGCTAAGCAGTGAACAGCTCGTGCATCATCGGTGTTTATAGTAGAACATGAGCGTGCCACACCACGGAGCAGTCCTGGCGAAAAACATAGTGCGTGTTGCGGAGCCAACTGGCGTTCCAAGGATGCGAAAATAAATGTTGTCAGTGGAACATTGCAAGAACTGTTGTAGGCTACAATTCAGTGAGTTGGTATCGAAAAATCCAGCGGCTCGCATAACGCCGCGCATATACGGAACACTATGATCGGACCCGTTTGAAATCCACACATCCACGATAGGTATGCATGCGCTTCTCCTGCTGCGTAATTGGTTGTCACCGATCTTTGCTCCTGAGAATCCATTCGTTGCCGCCAAAGATCGCTCTGTCTCCATAGAGTTTTTCTTCTAAACGGTGGCATTTTGTCAACGAATTTTGTTTCAATTGTGCTAACTGAAACATAGTGTCATTTGAGAGCAAGTTGTTTTTCATTTTAGTGCCTCTTGAACCTCGTCGGACACCTACAGTTTTTCCTTTAGATCTCCTGAGCGTGGATCTCTTGAATGCAGGTGTGTTCGCCCTGGGAGAATTGTGTACAGTCATGCCCAATCTGGACACCTTGCTCACAGAGCGTAGTGGTGTGGCTGAAGCTGGCCTCTTGGTGCCCTTTGTGGTGAACGGCGTCTCCTGCTGCTTCCTTTGTCTCGCCTAAGAAGGACAGAGAAACGCATCAACCATAATGAGCACCAACTGCGTACTGTTTGACCGTTGCTGCTTTGGTCGTACTAACTAAGTTGCTTCATCAGAAAAAAATCAGTTTTACTTGCAGTGCTCAAATATGTCGGTATTAACTGCAAGAAAGGCTTCTATGGTGTATGGGGCGGATCCAGACCCTTTCTTTTTTTCTTGGTGGTGGTGGTGGTGGTGGTGGTGGTGGTGGTGGTGGTGGTGGGAAGTCTGTGTTTGTGTCTCTCTCTCTACTGAGAGACACAAAAGAGACGCATTCTCTCCAGCCATGTTCAGCTATATCAACCAGTAAGGGCACGTTCCAACAAAGAAATCAACCAATTGCAACAACTCCAAAGCCACGTAAGTTCTGTAATACGTGTTTGACCACGCTCACCGATCGTATCACCACAAGTACAAGTAGAACCATGTGACAGCACCATACCGCAGGTTGCTAGAGTGGGACTGGATCAAACAGATAGATTCGGATGGCTTGAACTCAAGCCAGTATAAGCCCAGATTTCTTTTTTGCACTTTTGTTATTCAAAACGGGGGGGAAAAAAATCGAAATCGGTGCACAGTGGCACAGAAAGTTCAACATTTCCACTTTTTGTACCAGATTGTAGCGGGACTTTGCGTGTGGCGCAAAAATGCGCAATTGGCGGACCAATCACACGCGTGAATGAATGAAAACTCTCGTTTAGTTGGTGGTTAAAAATGCACTGCACCCCGTTGCACGTTTATGACAATTATTGAGTTGTATCACATTTCATTGTAACGAGGTTTGACTGTGTTTTGAGTGACGTATATGTATACCTGTTTTTCATTTTCCTTCTCCTCCTTGTACTCCTCCCATTGGGCTTCCATGTGAGAAGTAAAGCCATTGCACCAGACATTAAATATGGAATCCTCCGTCTCTTTGGCATTCTCCATGTACGCCTGGATTTCATCTTCCAGCCTTGGGAGTTCTTTCTGAAGTCTCTTCCTTTCTTTTTCTTCTTGGAGGAGTGCACCCCCACGGTTATTGAAACGGGACGGGTCTCTGGCACGCTTCTCAAATTCTTTCAGCTTGGACCAGAGTCTCTCACGCTTCTCCACTTTGGCAAAAAGAGTCTCGTGCGTAGAGTGGAAGCTCTTCATCATACGGAGCTCCTTCTCCAGAGACTCCAAGTAGCTGTCGTTGTATTCTGAAAAAGACACAGTTTCAACAAACGCTCCATAGGGCATCACTTTTTAGGGTTATACCCAATTATGTCCGATATTTACCTCCCGCTTCAAATCGGGAAAAACAGGGTTCAACCCCATATTTCCCCGAAAACTGCTGGGCCGGGGGAATCCCAAGTCGTCACAACTATCACGCAACTTTGGAAACCATGTTCTAATTGCATAAATACGCTCATACAAACTGTCAAAATAGAGACCCTGCTGCCTCTTAGGTGCTTAGACTAAATATTGATACCCTGTGTCTACTGGAGCGTCACGCATATTAAGCCGATTAAACCAAAGATTTACGCCTGATCCAACCTGATTCAACCAGAATTGGGTTGGAACAGGTTCAGTTCAACCCGATTGCACCCGAATTATTGAACCAATATGTAACCTGGTATTTCCCCCCCAATTTTGCTCGAAAATATAACCCGAAAAAGTCGCGCCCTAAGTGTCCACAATACGGTAATGCTACACTCTTAATATTTATGGTCTGGCACTGCTCCTTCAATGGAACTTTGCACTGTTTGTGTGGTCTGGTTTGACACGAGTCAAAAGAGTAGGATTACTGACCAGCGCCTTCCAGTCTTGTTCCCCGTTCGGGAATGCCACACTTGTCGTACCACGTGAGGAGTTCCTGTTTCAGGTGATCCACAAACTGTGCCAGCTTCTCGCGCTTGAGAGCCTGACAGTGTCTCAACTCCTCCTCCAGCTGGAAACAAAAGGTGATTATGTCGGATATATGATCCTCGAAGACGCATACTTTTAGCGACAGAACCCACATATTTACTGTTGTCAATGTAGTATTACCATCTGCAAAAGCAGAGTAGACTGACATGGTTTCAACCCTGATGGGACTATAAAGATAGGCCGTATTATCCCGAGGCGAAATTGAAGGAAGGGCGATTACTTCATTTGCACTCGGTGTCCTAAAAAAAGAATTAATCCCAGTTGTTCGTACGTACCATTGTGAAGGATCGTGATGACGCGCACATAACCTTTCCTTCCTAAACAATCTCCAAGATCAATATTTTCCACACTTTGGCAGGCGACCCATCTTCGTTAATTGCTATAATTGACTTTGCATAATTTCCACTGGTCAGCGATAATTTCATCGTCTCACGTACTGCAGCTGCAATAACTGACACATGGAAGTCATCCTGATTGGTCGCGCTTGCAAGGCGGAGTTGTGTGATTGACACACAGTGCATCTTGGTGGCGCAACTAAAGTTGCATCGTGTGAATCGACCCTTAGCCACAGAAATCCCCGAAATTGGATTATGCAGAACAAAAGGAACTGACCGCTCCGATATCAGACATCTTGAGACTGGGGTGCTTTTCCAGAAAGCTTCCACGATATGACTCGGGGGTTTCTAACCTCTCCCAGTACAGGTACAGTTCCTCGACGAGGCGACGACGCTTTTCCTCAGCTTCTTGCTTCATCACCTGGAGCTGCGTGCAAACAGAAGGCCGTCCATCAAACCTGGGTATTTCTAATCATGGTCCGCTACAAACATATCTCAGAGTGCTCTCATGTGGCTACTCTACTCAGAGTGACTCTCTACAGTTGGAATTAACGGCTATTTCTAACATAGGCCAATAGTGACGGAGCAACTGGCCAATATGAGACCCGAACACGTACTTTGGACAACTATCCGTATCTCTGGGGTGACCCAGGGTTCACTTCAATCCCTCGATTGCCTTTTCTGTACATGCAACGTGTTTCTTTGTATACAGCCTAATGTGTTAGTAAATTTGACGGGGGACTAGAAAAAAAAAAGAAGCATAATTTGATGCGCAACGGTGCTTGCGTCGTTAGGTTTTCTCTGAAATCCGGATATTAACTGAGCAAATCATACACTCCGAAAAAACTGTTTGAAAAAAAAAAAAAAAGCAATCAACTCCGAAAAACATCCTACGGTATTGCCCAGAAATAAACTCCAAAAACCCGGAACCCTATTTATACGGTAGAATCTCTCACGGGTTGTGAATGTTGCGGGACATTCGTAAGATCAGAAACAAAGCAGACGAGAAGACCACAAAGGGTCTGAATCTGCCAGTTGTGGCGCTGCTATTCAGTATTAAGTTTGGGGTTGGCTAAACCCCCCGTCTTGGATTTTTACGATCCACTCAAAATGTGTAACGTTTGCTAGACTAACCCTGTAGAAGAGTCCCGAAGCTTTCTTTCTTTCTTTTTTTTTTACTAACAAGGGGGTTTTGCGTTTGAAGGTAGGTACAAGACCTTAACAAGCTCCCCTCCTCAGGTACACGAGCGAAGGTCACATCGCGTCCAGTGTGATCAGAATTGATCCCTCATATTTGCTACTATTGAGGCCCTCATGGTAACGCTGACAACGAAATCTAGAAAGCGAAGCTTAAAAAGTTGGAGAACCAAGAAATTTTAGCGTCTCACTAAAGCTTCCGATGCTCGAATATCGCCAGTATGTGCTGCACGCTACAAGCCCTCCCAAGGAGTGTCGTGGAATCAGTGGCAGTGGCTAGAAGTATTGTCCTTTGACCATAGTATCATCAATAAGTTACGCATTTTGTGCAGCAAAATATTAGGAAAACAGTCGCAACCACCATTTACGGTGCTGCTCCTGCAAATAAAACTGATTTATACACTTTTATTTTGGCGCTTTTGGCGCTACAGATGAAAAAACTCGTCAATTTATCGTGCCTATAATGCCATTTTAAGTGTCCAAAATCAAGATTCTTAGCGCCTTTTGTAGCCCGCATTTTTTTGTGCCTAAAAATCTGGGCTCTAGTCGTAACTATCGCAAAAATTGAATTGAAAGTACGCAACAAAATGCAACTGCGTGCAATGGTGGTGGAGAGCAGTACCAGTCTGTGCCTGGGACCTCGTGCCAATGCTACAAGGGCCATGCTTGCCGACTGGTTCAGAGAAATGTCGTCTGCTACTTCGTTCTTTGAGGCTCCGAAAAAGCATCGCTCATGGCTCAGTCATGATTCAGCCGCTCCTTCTATCCCAAATTCTCCCGAGGGAACCGGCAAAACTGGTTTACTGCAGCAAGGGGGCAGGGTGCTGACTTCCACTGAACAGCGAATCAGAACGAGCTGCCCCTGTAATGTCATCGGTGTCATTATGCCCGGAGTGGCTAGTTAAGGGTGAATACGCGGAGCCATGTTTACGAGAGTGTTTTCTTGGAAACAAATCGTGCACATCAAAACCTCTCGCACTATTTGGTAAATTGACAGAAACACTTTCGTCGGACGTCTCGAAGCGAAATTTTTTCGGATGGCCCTTCGTACACCTTCGAGAGGGTTTCAATTAACGGGACTGCAGTACCTTGGCCAGGTGGGACTTTGCCAGTGTCAACCTTTCCTGCGTGAGGCACACGTCTTCCAAGTCCAACTGACTGTCCATTTCTGGCGATGCCCCCAAAAGTGTCATCAGGTCCAGAATGTCCTTATGGAGAGTAGACAGGAACTTTGTCCTTCTGTCCTGCGCGGGAAATTACCGACAATTCCCGCTGCCATTAAAGCTGGAAAAACCGGAACTCGAAAGGCTTTTCTCAAAATATGTCCGCAATTATTTTCTCGGGACGCGGCCTTACCTGTTCCTTTTTCAGCATGCCGATATGAACCTCGATATCTCGGAGATCTTGTTCCGTTGGTACACTGTCTTCTCTGAGCACAAAGCCGTGCGGTGCCATCGCGAGTCTCTGACAAAGCTTGCGCTCGGACAGCCGGAGCTGTTTGTGAAGTCTTAGTCTTTCCACTTTCATGTGTTCCAGCCGCTCTAGTTCTTCACGTAGGATCTCCTCCTTGGCAAGTGGGGTCTGATTCTCATCTAACTGTACGGTGTGGGCAATAAAGGTGCATAAACATTGGGATCGGTAAATCTACTACCCATAGATCGAGTAGTTACCCGTCATAAAGAACCTGTTACGAGTTAAGTTACCGTGTGAAAAGTGTAACTAAGTTCATAACCAAGTCCTGCAGCCTGCAATGTAACTCGCAGTTATGGAGTTGCTTAAAAAAAGAACGAGTTACTTCCAAGTTACTTCGGACACAAAATAGCACTACACAGGCTTGAGTTGCCTGCGGTGGGGCACAACACGCTTAGATGCTTTTGTTTATGTCCAGCAATTCCAACGCTTTACATCTTACTGCCTGCAGGCGCAAAATGGTTCAGCTTCACTTCAATGGCAGCAGTTCTTACTTCCTGAATAGAATACTGTCACAGGTTGAGTATCACGGTTTGTGGCATAAAATGCCAGGAACGAACCGGAAAGAAGGCGAGAAAATCAAGAAAAAATGTGGATGTGAGTGCAAAGTGAATGAAAAGGAACTTGGAACTTAGCTTAAGTTAATTTGTCAAAGTTACCTGAAAAAGAAACAAATTCCTCTGAAAGTTACCACAGCGCAAAAGTAACCAGTTACCTCGAACTCTGAATATACTACCATCGCAAAAACTATCTACTTTGATGCCAGGTTGCCCAGTTGACAATTAAGACTCCAGGGAGGATCTCCCCTAAAAACGTTAGCAATGCACTGGCTCGGGTATACCCAAATGCCTTGCCACTCAGGTTTCACATTATGTCTGTATATTGTCGGTCCTAGGTTGTACTCTAACCTTCTTGCAAGCCACGGTCATGTTTTACAGCCTGCTTCACTGGGACACATAGGGCAAGATATGCAGTCGTTGGGCTTGGCCCATGAAGGTAAACGAAAAGGAGGGGGTAGAGCCTGGGCCTCAAGTTTACATTGGGGTGCCCATAACGACAAAGAAACCTCCCAAAGTGGACCCAGCCCCGCTTCATTTAAGTGTCACAGTAAAAGAGCTTTTGTAAATTCTCGCCTCCAGCACAGGAAGGTCAAGTAGGTCCCGAAGCATCGTCGCTTGTTTCTTGTAATCGACGATACTGTCAAGCACTTGCTGACGCATTCGCTGTTCGCCGTCGACCAGGTCGGCAACCATATGACGGATGTGATCCGTCGCCTTATCGAATCTCTCTCTTGCGGCATCCACCGGGACTCCTAACTCGAGCCACAGTTTCAGAACGCCTTCATATTCTGTGGCCACGAAATTAGAAAGCTCCTTCAGCCTATGGGCTCTGCGTGAGACAAAAGTACAATTTTTTCCCGTACAACAGGGTCCTTTCGAAATGCTTTCAATAATGTTGATAAAACTGCCCATGACTGAGAGCCTTGAGCATTGGTAAAGTATAGTACTTACGCGTAATCGCACGACATTGATCGTTGTAATTTGACTGCCTTGTTGGGGCTGTGGGGCTGTGGTTTCGGTTGAGCGACAGGTATAGTTTTAAACTGCGGTATGCATGGGCGGTACGCCTCGCGCCAATGAGCTTGTCGGATTCCAGATGACCGTTATCAAAAGTCAGAATAATAATAATATTAACTCTGATTCTGGCTACGTTCGCGTTTTGTGTTTCATTTTTTTTTTGTAGGAAAACTTACTGATTACGCATTATTGTAACACTGCAAAATAACTACCACGAGCGTGTAGTTATGGCAACGGCAACAACACAACGCCATAATGGATGCCGCCATCAGGTAAGGTCGGGCGCATGCGGTGAAAACTCAAGTGTGGTGAAATCTAATTAGTGCCGTTTCAGGGTCACTGAAGAGGAGGAGGATGTGCCTCGACTGTCGGAGTATACACTTGAAGCTCTCAGAGAATTCCTTGCGGAAAATGCCGTGAGAGATCCGACGAATTTGGACGAGAATTGGGTACGTCGTTCAATTAAGCAAACGATGATACCTTATTTGTAACTATTATTTGCAGCAACTGAGTCAGTTTTGGTACAGTGACGAAACAGCAACGGCACTTGCAAACCAAGTGATAAGGCTTTGTGGACAAAATGACCGGTTCGTTCATCTACGTATGTGGTATACATGCTGCGTGACATGATTGTTTTTACAGAATCGTCTGCATATCTTGCCCAACACTGTACAGAAAACTGAAAGAGCTCGAGTGTCCACTGGAAACTAAGTTGCTTGAATACGACAAAAGATTCGCAGTCTTCGGTGACGATTTCGTGTTCTATGATTACAACCATCCTACGTACATCCCTGTGGGTTTAACATCCGAGGTTGTCGTCGCCGACCCTCCGTTTCTGTCAACTGAGTGTATAGAGAAAGTGTCGGAAACGATCAAGATCATTGCACCCAAGTATATCATACTTTGTACAGGTTGGTTTTCCTCTTTCCCATGCTCAGGTTTCTCCTTTTTTTTTTTATAACTGAGCAGTTTTATCGGATACGCTTTGTCTACGCAGGTGCCGTGATGGAGTCCGATGTCCAAAAGTTCCTGGGGCTAAAAATGGCAAAGTTCAGTCCAACACACACACGTAACCTCGGAAATGAGTTCAAGTGTTTCACAAACTACTAGATAGATCCATACAAGAACACATGCACAGTTTATTCCAAAGATTGCTTATTTTATTTACTTCACACATCCAAAGATATTTTCTTGTAGCATCTGACTGTCATACGATACCAAAGACGTAGATAACTATTTTCTGTACTCAAAATGATTATTTTTTTTAAATTGCGTAGAAAGACGTGTCGCAGCCTTTTCTATTGGGCATTATAACAGAAATTGGGGCAGTATTCTTCCTACATAGGGATTCAATCTAGGATTGCAAGGACAGTTAACCGCTGTTGGCATCTTTGAGTGACTGTCTATGCCTGAAAAAAGAGTAACATATATTCATATTAGGTACACTTAGTTTCCAATGGTGAAGAATAGTAGTTACACAGTAGTAGAACTGGTAGTTCGTAGTTCTAATCATGGGCGTTCCCAGGATTTTTTCTAAAGGGGTAAGCAAAACATACAACCCCCTCACATCTTTTCCTGGAGAGGGACACTGCAGACTGTAAGGGTGTTCAGGGGTCCACATTGCTGTACGTCTTAGAAAAATCATGATTAATAAAGAGATGTCACTAGTGACCTTGAAGCTCTCGTATGCCCATGGTTACAACCACATTTTTACCGTCCTTCACGTTTTGTCACTGTGCCAAATAAAATGTTTGTAAACACAAGCAGCCCACATAAATTGTAGCTCATGAACGTTTCTCTGACGACATACCAGTATATCCTGAGTAACTGGTATATCCCAGTAGCACCTACGAACACGTTGACGCTGAACAGGTTGTAATTTTTTGGGATGATCACCATGGAGTACCGAGACCAGATGACACCTATGACAATGAGTGAATATTTTTTGCTCCGATCATTAATAAGCAGAGCAGGTGCTAACCAGTGGCTGCAAGAGCTGTAGATTGGGATGCGCTTAGTTTCTCAGCTGGCCGTGCCAAATCACCTATACCGGCTATCACCAGGGCCTGCGCAGTTACCAAAGAAAACATTTTACCAGGCGTCGCCTCAGAGAACGATCACAAAATGGTCTCGTTAAGAGTACGGATTTTATACCAACAGTGCCCACTTTTAAAGTACCGAGTTAATATTTACCCATTTAAAGGCGGGCGCCCAGAAAAAGATGGTCTTGGGGCCTGCACAAAAAAGAGAGATGTGTCTCACATGAATATATCCAACGTTTTTCAGTCATGTACCTGCTGGGTGCTCCCATAGCGGCCGTAATTTCGCAGGAACAAATTTTTCTCCAGTATTTACAAGGGCACGGTAAAGTGCAGACGCCATTTTCCTGACGATAGACGATAGTGTCTAGCAGGTGGCGCAAGGTGCCTTACAACTTCTCTGCCGAATCTGCAGGCTTCTGTTTGCCCTTCGTAGTGTATGTGTTCTTGGGGACGTTTTTTGGTTATGAAGAATGTAACACATTGAACCTTCGAGACATTACGAGCCACTGCAAGAATGAATTCTTCGATTACAAAAGTCGTTTGCCGTGCAGCTTTAGGGCGAAAGGTGGGTTTGTCCTTCGCTTTGCCTCGTTTTCGAGTTTGGCTCCGCAGAGAGCTTTTGGATAGAGCCATTTCCCAGCTCCTGCGTAAACTTTAAACTCGAATAGACTGAAAGTTGCGTTCATTGAACCAAGATTCCTCCTACGGGTTGACAGGTTTTTTTGTGACATAGCTCGAAACGCTCTTGTTTTTTCAGAGCTGCGGCGTTACTCTAGTGGCAAGCCGAAATGCATCTCAGGCTACATTTCAGACGAAGGTATGACTTTGTGTCGTTTAAGGTAATTAAGTTCCCAGCGTATTTCTCGTATGTCTTTGTAGCCATATAAGCTGCACAGGCTGGATTCCGGTCCATCCACGGACGTAACCTGTACTCGTGAAGATGCTTTGAAGCTGTACCACCAAATGTTTGTCATACGTCGTATGGAAACTATGGCCAACGCCATGTACAAGTCGAAGCTTATCCGTGGTTTCTGCCATCTTTATTCCGGCCAGGTACGCTGTTGATTTCTCTGGGAATAGTTGTTTTACAGTCCGCTTTAATCACGTTATCAGCTCTTGGTTGGAATGAAACAACATTACCCTCTTTCCGTTAAAATGGCAGTTGTTGTACACATCTCCGTTTAGGAAGCCTGTGCAGTTGGTATGGAGGCAACCTTGAAGAAAGGCGACAGCGTCATCACTGCCTATCGAGCCCATGGTTGGGCTTATCTCCGCGGAGTCAGCGTTAAAGGAGTGCTCTCCGAACTTACAGGTGAACCTTTTCTTTTCTCGTTTTCCAACGGCCTTTTACCGTTTCTCGCACGAAGGTCGCAGAGAAGGCTGTGCCCGTGGGAAAGGAGGCTCCATGCACGTCTATCATGAAGGGTTCTACGGTGGAAACGGCATCGTAGGAGCTCAGGTGGGCTCTGTATACGTGAGAGCAAGAAAAGTTTGACAAAGTGACTCAGAAAGCGTCACTACGGTGATGTTTTGTTTCCTTATTTGAGACTAGGGATGTGCCAACCGAATCTCATTTTCTAATTTCATTTTCAAAAAAACCTCCGGAGTCCGCCTCATTGGCTGACGGGTGTTTTCTTGTTTGTTTGTTTACATTGCTCTGGACTGACAGAGTTGAGGCAGGAACTGTTACGTTACAAGTTTAAGACTAACCTGGTTTTGCTTTTGATTGTTGCTTAGTTTTATGGAAATAATTCGGACTCGAGAATTTACGCATTTCTTGTAGTCGACGGACAACGCGTTAAACAAATTACGTTCAAGAAGGGCTATATGGGTATATTTTCCCCCGAAACACTATTTAATTTGTTTTTCGTTAAACAAGGGCATCATATTCTGTTTCAAAAGACTTTTCGATATTTGTAGAACCTTCCTTGGATTCAGCTTACACAGAGGGAACCTACGTGTATTACGCGTATTCACCAACATGCATCGGATTTTTGGCTGAACCGCAGTTAACGACTTTTTAAAATGAAAATAACAGGTGCCGCTTGGAACTGGCATCGCATTTGCGCACAAGTACAATGGTACAGACAACGTGTGCCTCACCCTGTACGGGGATGGAGCAGCCAATCAGGGCCAAGTATTTGAGGCGTACAATATGGCCAAGCTGTGGAACCTTCCTTGTGTGTACGTCTGTGAGAACAATGGTTTTGCCATGGGCACCAGCGCGGCCAGGGGAGCTGCCTGCACGGATTACTACTCTCGTGGAGACTACATTCCGGGCATTTGGGTAACCTGCTTTCAAATTTGCTTGCTATCCAGCGAAATGTTCCTTTTTTTGAACAAGAGCCCGCTTTGTTTTCAAGGCACTGTGGAGCTAGCGATATGGAGTACATTCCTAAATAAGAACAATGTCAATGGGCAATTACACTCCTCTCAGCTGGAACAGTTGCACATAATAGGTTTTTTAGGAAAAATCAACTCCCCCTCTCAATCCTCCTCTGGTATAACGGAAAGAGTACATTTTCCCCATCAGTTCAAAAATTCGATTCTGTGGCTCCTACTAGAGTTAGTGACCTTAGCTCCTCCTACACGTCCCAAAAATCATTGCGCAGTTTGGAATGATTTTTGTGCATCATTTTTGTACGCAATTCTCAGATATTGTTAAGGCCCCTGGTTTTCTGTTGCAGCAAATTCAAAATTCTGCACCACTGACGCATAAATTCCTCTACTTTCTGCAGCAAGGAGTCGACATCTGCCGGGAAAGAGTTCTTTCTTGGATAATGTGGGAACAAAAAATATTTGATAAAATTAGACTCGAAGCACAGTTACGGCTCAGCATTGTATCTTGATATCTTGTGTTTTCCTCTGATGTGGTCTGTCGCCTGCAGTCATTTTATACTTGCTGAAAGCTCTTTCAGCATCTACAGAGTTTATAGGAACTTTATAGGAAGGAGTTTAGAATACATACCCTGGGGAAGTTACATCTCTAGACACCCTTTTTTGTTTGTGGGCTGTAGGCATTATTTGAGAGTCAGCTTTTTAAAGGCAACCTCCCAGACATATTAATGTCACCCACAGCCACCGCACGGCAAAATATGCGCAGTAAATTTTGGGTAACGTTATTTTAAGCTAAGCTACAATTTGTCTCTCTTGGTTCTGCAGCATGGACAATTTTGTAAAGCAGGCTTCACCTTATGCAGGGAAGCGTCAGTGAAGCCCACTTTCGGGAGGTGTCGTCCATAGTAGTCGAATATTCAGAAATCCGAATATTGGCTATTCGATTTGCGAACCGAATACTTAGAGCGATCGATATTTGATTCGAATTGGAGTATCCGCATAACCCTTAAAAAATAAGTGATTCTGCCAGAATCCAGAGTGCCAGAAGAAGGATTCCAGCGGAACTGCGGAAAAACCTGGGGCCTTAGATATTGTACTTTTGTACGCGTTAAAGAAGAATTACTCCACAGGCGGATGGCATGGATGTCCTGGCAGTGAGGGAAGCATCCCACTTCTGCGTGGACATGTGTAGACAAGGCAAAGGGCCCGTTGTCTTGGAAGTGGCAACATACAGATATTACGGCCACAGCATGAGTGATCCAGGCACCAGGTAACTTTTGGAACTTGTTTAGGAAATGCATCATTGAGTTCCACCCTCTCAGTTACCGGACGAGGGAAGAAGTGCAGGAAGTACGACACACGCGGGATCCAATCACACATTTCAAGGACAAGATCATCACAGCGGAGCTTGTCACTGCCGACGAGATAAAGGTGAGCATTTCTAATATCGAGAAATTGTCAAAATTGGCCATTGGCAACTGGTCTAACGTACGATGCGTGTGATGCACACAATTGGAAGCCATTTTTTTTTACCTTGGTTATAAAATGAATGTCAGAAACTGGAGCAAGAAGTGAAGAAAGATGTGGACCAAGCTGCAGAGATTGCAAAGTCAGAAAAGGAGATTCCCCTGGAAGAGCTTTTTGGTGACGTCTACTCACATCCATTGGAAGAAGACATCCGAGGCACGACACCCTTCACGCAGCACAAACACCTCAGGGTCAACAAACCAATCAACCTCAACTGAGCAGAAACATCGTAGCCATCCTTAGCGGGCAAACCAAGTATAGGCGAGCGATTAATAAACAAAATAAATTGGGTGATTGCATTGTCTATGTGAATAGTTGAAATGTGTCTATACAAATATCGTCAAGATTTGACTCTGAATGCGGAATAAATAGCACTCTGGGCAACTCTGTTCATTGCAGCCTGGTTGCATAAGTCTTCAATTGGTAGCTCAGACTTTGCTTACCTCTCAATTTGTATCCACTCCCATTGAGAGCAAAAGTTTTGCATCGATGCAAATAATAAAGGGCACGGAGGGGCGATTAAAAGGTTTATTCTCTAAATTCTGCCTCAACATAAAAATAGGTATAAAGACTTGACTAGGAGGATTTCACTCAAAATGGTGGCAGTCACGATCTTTGTGCCAAATCGTAATACTATCTGGTGGCGTGTCGGTTCTAAATATTGTCGCTGATTTCTTAGGAAGTAACATTTTGTAGCGTTCAACATTGCTCGCAGTCCACAAATGTAGAAACATGTCCCTGTATACTGTGGCTGGAAGAGACATGGCGTGAAAAGGACAAAATCTGGATAAGAAAGACACACTAGCGAGCAACACCACAGTAGCGCAAAATTCTTGGAGAGAATTTTGCTGCGCTTGGAATTGGTTTCTTCCACGCAGCCTTCTGCGTAGTTCCTGTTATGAAACTTTTTGCAGCTCTTCAACGTTGCCATCCCCCACTGTAAAGTGGTCAACTCGCACTCTCATCCACTAGAAGACATCTATCTTCGTCGGTAGAGCCTCTCCGCAGCGTATCTCCCCGAGCGGCCAACGTGAAGGTTCCTTCTAGCATGGACCTACGAAGGCGCTTGGCCCTACGCGAGACACAAATTATGGCCACCAGCAGAGATACGCTTATTAGAACAAGCGTCGCTGTTACACACACGAGCCACAAGTTGACATCATCATGTTCCGCGGGTGCTCCTCTTCTTAAAAGGAAGATTACTCGATCGAGGGATCCATTGGAGGGCAGCACAGGTATCTCCAGTAGGTAACACATTAATGGGTAGAGGTCGACATTATTAAATGGTTCGGAGACGTAGCCAGCCTTAAAATCCGGACCATGAGCGATGAAAAGGGGATGCATCGAGTCCAGCTCGTTGTCGTAACCGTGATTCCCATCTGCGACAAAACTATTTGTAAATTTTGGAAACGTATCGCTCTTCTCAATCAACTCACAAGTGTGGTTTTCGCTCATGTAAGCCGTGGACGTTGTAGTCAGCTCCCAACCTTCATCCGCCACAACGACGACAGAAAGTATCCTCGAATTGCGAGAGTAGTGATACCGAGTGGGCACATCCTTTGCCCGATAGACGCTAAAGTGAGATCCGTTTGCTGCTGCTTTCAGTCTGTTGTACACAAACTCTTCTTTTCCTGCGAAGGAAATGTGACGCGAGAACATGATACGCGAAAAGCGCGGACTTGCCTTTTGCTGGTAGGATATTCCACACTGGACTGGTCCCTGTTTGGAAGTACATTTTCGGATCCAAGATGCCATCCAGGTTGATGGCATTCTTACCCGGGACTTCCGCCATGCCATGATCGCTGAGTATGACGAGATTAAGCCTGTCGAATATTCCCGCCGCTTTCAGTTTTTCCACCATGTGTCCGATGAGGGTATCCACAGATTCTACCATCTTTTGCACTTCTGGAGAGAAAGGTCCGAAGTTGTGCCCAGTTGCGTCGGGTTCTTCGTAATACAAGAATATGCAGTTGGCAGGACTGTGTGGATGCAGAAACCAGGAGATGACGGTGTCCACCCTCGACACGAAACTCACGTTCGGGTCGTACGATACGAGGTGGTCGCTGGTGTCACCGTGGATCTTGACATCTGATCCCGGCCACATGACGGCTCCGCTATGTCGTGAACTGTTGTGCATCTCATTTGCAGACTACGAAGGAGAAACCATCAACAATTATATCCCTTTCGTACTCTGTGACAGTAGCGTAGCCAGTACAATATTTCGGTAGGGGTTCTTGGAGACCTGACTTTGTTTACTTTAAAGTGGGGTGTTTGGTGCGCAAGAATTACTAAGGCCAAATAGTGCCATTTTAAAGGGGAGAGAATCGTTTCCCAAATGATACGATTTCAAGGTTGCTCGACTGACACAAATGACAGTGGCAATGGACTTACCCAAATAGGCACCACCTGACCATTGTCCCACCACTTCGTTTCTGCGTTGGCGATATTAAAGGTTTCATTCAACTTTGGCTCATACATGGCGTTACCCACAATGCCGTGACTTTCTTCGTAATAGCCAGTGACGATGGAAAAATGATTGGGGTAAGTTTTTGTGACGAACACATTTTTCATGAACTGCGCACGGACACCTTGACTCGCTAATGCGTTCAGATTCGGCACATTGTACATTGTTAAGTATTTATACCAAAATCCGTCGAGAGACACCACTAGAAGTAGAGGAGCATCGGACAAACAGCTAGACCTTGGCATGGTACCGCATAAGCAAATTAATAAAGCGCTAGCAGCTACAGAATGCATTTAGAGAACGACCACAGTGCTTCGCTATCACCGTTGACTTTGACTTGGTAACTATTTCACGCATAAGTGTGCGCGGGAAAACCGACGAAATTGCCGCGTTGCCAAACAGATCATCACGTCATCACGTACACCGGTACCCCGGTACCCCCGTGCCGTGCACCTGCCATGACCAACGTTGGCGTGGTTGGCGTTGGCCGTGACCACCCGTTACGTAACAAGGGGCACAGCAAACAAGACCATCACTTGTTTCTTTTCTGAATTTTTTTGCAAAATATACTCCGAAATCCATAGAAATGTATTGCAGTGCGAATTCGAGAACTAAATAACAGAATAATGACGGAAAATGAGTATAAAATAGCGACACCTGACGCGGAATGTGCACACTGTTTGCGAGCACATACACCCCTGAAAACATGGCAACCGAGGCTCCTCCGCAGGATGCTACGAAAAGACTACAAACCAAGAAACAAACCTTGGACGATGCTTATGCCCCGCCAGCGAACTATCTAGAGATTGACGTTGGTAACCCCATGACCCACGGAGTTGCCAGGAAAAGGTACACGGACTACGAAGTACGGATGCGGGTTAGTGTCCTTTTTGCCAAAAACGCCCCACTCTCCTGTAAGCAGTCATAATTATGTTAGGCTTAATATAACGACTCTGTTTACTGGTATGGAAGGCACTCATAAATGTCCTCTACTGACTACGACCTATCACGCTTTATCAGAGGACCAGCAGAGCTTCTACTCCATACATTCAAGTTTTGCTACTCATTCACGTTTCAGACAAACTTGCCGGTGTTTAAAAATAAGGAATCAACTGTGAGACGTCGATACAGCGATTTTGAATGGCTGAGGAGTGAATTGGAACGAGACAGCAAGGTATGCTTTATGGACAATGGAATGTACTTGTCATTTAGTGGCTCACAATGTTAACAGATTGTGGTTCCACCACTTCCTGGGAAAGCCTGGAAACGGCAACTTCCTTTTCGAAGTGACGAAGGCATTTTTGACGAAGACTTCATCGAAGATCGCAAAAAAGGATTGGAACAATTTATCAACAAGTGAGTTATTTGGAACAGTTTGGAACTCACTTTGAGCCACATGTCTTCCACCAGGGTTGCCGGACACCCTCTAGCTCAGAACGAGCGATGCCTCCACATGTTCCTCCAAGACCCCGTCATCGACAAGAATTACGTCCCCGGTAAAATCCGCAACACATGAGAAGATAGCTGCTTGTCGTTACCCTTCTTCATACAAAACTACAGGGCTGAGCCTCTGGAACGTGTTTTTCTTTGGCATTAATCGCATAGACATGTTGAAAGGGTTACTGTCACTGCGTTGGAGATGGGATAAAATTTGGAGCACTTGACAGAGTCAATTGTTCCTACCTGTTTTTTCAGTCCGTGCTCAACCATACCACTCGAGTGATTTCTTGTGGAGAATATTGTACATATTTAATGCTTTTCCGAGTAATTAAAATAAAATGTGCCCTCCGAGGTTCATGTCGGAAAATGTCCTCCTCAGTTACGCGAGAGCTTACAGCAGTCAAGAATAACCGCACGCTTTTTCGACTGCATATTTCTTCCAGGCGCGAGGACGTTCCAAAGAAATATTCCTCGAGTGTATGATTTCCTGAAGCAGTATTGATTTTCTTGGATGATTGTACGTATCGATTTTCCCTGAATTGTGTTATACAACCTTCTTATTTATAGCAGATTTATTAAACTTTTTACAGGAACAACTTGAGATTCATTTTTAAAGAGGGCTCGCTCGCAACTGTAACTGATGCAGTTGTTTACCCAGAATTTAGTCTTTTTTGGGGGCGCTCTGCAAGGGGGTGTATTTATAGTATACTTTTGACAAAATATTGCACACTCTCACAGTATTTAGGAGAGTCTCTAGATTTTGGAAGGTGTTGTAAGGGGGGTCTGGATAAATCACTCAACAGATGTTTCTCTATTCAGCCATTATACTACTAGTGATACACAATTATTACTGACAGTTTGTTTGAGGAAAGTGCATTTCTGACCACTAGGAATAGTTTCCTTTGACCACAGTAGGAGTCGAATTCTGCAAACTCTGATGATTATTTCGTGCCACATTCCAAGCAGTCATGTTCGCTTCGTCAAAGCGAATCTCGCATGTTCATGTGGCTCTTAGAGCTCCAGAAATTCGCCAGTCAGCACTTTTGTCGCCCAGTCTCGAAACTATCAAGCAGCAGGTTTCCGAACTATACCCGGTGTCCGCACTACGATGGTGGCGCATGCACTGATTGTTCCGCACATTGAAGTTAACGTCGTTTAGCAGACGACGGAACCCGATGACTGGTGACCACAGTGCCCCTAGCATGATCCAAGTTACTAAAACCAACACCACCTATATTGCCTCCTCTCCCTCCGTCGACACAATTCATCTGCTACTGCAATTCACTGTTCTGTGAATTCAAGAACTCGCAACAGATTGCAGCTTACTCGGTGCCTGCAAACGCAAATATTTACACAAAAAGTGCAACGCATTTTCTCGAAAATCAGTTTTGCGAAAAAGTGGTCATTTTGCGCTTTTTATTTCCAAATTTTTCCATTTACTACATGGGGATGCACAGTCACAACTCAGACAGTGCAGTGATTCATCCAGACCCCCCTGCCCCCCAAAATCTGCAAAAGACCCCCCTAAAGTTTTGCGAGTTTATGCATTATTTCCTTAAAAGCATGTAGAGAGACCCCCCCCCCCCCCCCCGAGGATAGCAAGTGGTGACTCGATTGCACAACATGTGCATCATTGTGCGAAACTTATTTATCTGCACAGAGGTAGCTCACTGCGTGAAATTCATAACCAGTAATGACACCCCAAAAGGCCTTTCTTACGGAAAATGAGCGTTTAATATCACACTGATGGCTAGGACTGGAGCTTGCACTTTGCACTGTAAGCAAAATACCAGAGAAGGACGGCTGCAACCATGGCAACAAATTCACTCTGCACCCAAGGGCCCAGGTAGCTGCCCTGCAAAGACAGAACAAATCAACTCCATCAAGATTTACGAGACTAAATTAACAATGAACGTAACGAGGGTTCAACCTTTTTGGATAAAACCAGACTCGATTTGTATTTCTTTTTGGCAAATTACCCAAACACCAGTGCACCAGAAATGCACAGAGACAGCTTTTCCAATGTCCAAAAGGCTGGACACACATTCTCCTACGGCTGTGCCAACGTATTTCTTCGTGCATAGCTATTGCAGGAGTAACTTCCAGATGTATCCTGCTCGAATGTGTCAGACACATTGTTTCCACCATAGTGATGTACCAGTGACAAATACCCCAAAGCAAGTACTCCTTTCTTGAGCTTTGACCCAACTACTATTTCAGTCACTGCCACCCAAATACACAGTCCCACACGACTCTATACTTCTACAAAGAGAATATTTCGGAACACCACTTATCCCCGTGATCGGTCATCCCATAAACAACCCACTCCCTAGCAAAACAAATCACTTTCTTACCGCATGGTTGATGTTGAGAGTGAAAAAAGGCGTCACACTCTTGGTATCCTCCCCCATTCGTTGGGCCTGAAGTGACATTCCGTTATGGGTCAATATATATAACGGGGAAGTCTCATGAAGGGACTTACTTTCCTGAGGGCAGCATAACCCTCTTCGTCGTACACCCTGACCAAGTATTCCCCGCTGGATGCCTTGTTCAGTTCCTCTGTCCAACTGACCTGGTAGTTGTTGCCTTCCGGACTCTTCACAGCTGGAACAACGTCACCTTTCACGTCGGCAAAGAGGGAAACACCCTGAAACAAACAAAAGGACGACACAGCCCAGACTGACAAACAAGATTATTATTGACGGACCTGCTTCTTCAATAACCTGAGCCAGCAATGCCCTCTTTTGCGAGGTTACCCTTATACACCCTCAAGCCTGCCTAGTGCTTTCAGCTCTGAATCGCTTTTAAAGTATGAAATACCGAACAGCCCAATTTTTAACCATTTTCGACGGTTGTATATCCGAGTAATATTAGGAAAAGTCCCCTGGGAATCCATGCACGCTCTTAAAATGTTGCATTGCTTTCCTCTGTCTGCTATGAGGTAGAAATATTGAAATGAACGATATTCGCGAGTAATTAGCCAAATGCAAAGCAGAAATTACCTTTGCCCCATTTCCGCAGCTGACAGTGAATTCTGCGATGAAAGCGGTGTTGGAAACGATGAGCCCATCGGTGGTGGTGTAAACTTGGTGCGTCACCTGAGGCTTTTGGCACACCTCGCCTGGAAGTTAAACTCCGTTACCTCTCCTCACACCTGTAGAAACTATTTCACCACAACAAGGCCCTTGACAATCTGAATGGTGAGTGAAAATAGCATTACCAGAGCAAAGAGCTCCAAAAAGAGCGGACACAGCCACGAAACACAGACAGCGTACAGCCATGTTTCAGAGGAAGAGGGACGGCAAAGAGAGGGAGTGCGACGCGACCACGTGGACGTTCAAAAGACGCTGCTTGGTGCAGCGTACAGCCACGTCCACAGCCGATGCTGTTTTTTTTTTTTTTTTTCGGCGGCGGAGTTGGGCCCGGTCGGCGGTAGCGGCGTGAGTCGGCGCAAGCCGGCGTAACGCTGGTGTCGGCGGCAGCTGCGTGATCACCACAGCCCCCACAGCCACTACAGCCGCGCTTTTCAAAAATGACTTTTTTTTTTTTTTGCGAAATACCCGAAATATTGGTGGGCCTCATAACGGTGTCCGTTTCTTTTCTCCGTATGTGCCAGAGCATGTGCCAGAGAGTGATAGAGTGCTTCGAAAGGTATCATACATCCAGAAAGAAAAATCCCAGTCTGGGAGCGAGGATGCACGGCGTGCGTTCTCAGGATGGGCGGTATGCAACTTCAACGTGAATACCGTCGACTGAACTGCACGCTTGAAAAACTTTTGCATCTACTATCCAAATGACGACTTTGCTATGCAAGCACGACAGTTGGCTACAGCTAATGAACATTTCGCAGGTTTGATTCGAAAAGGTTTTAGAACAGTTCTACAGAACATAAAATGACATCTTGACACGTGACTTTGATTCAGACACACGCACACAATACCCCAAAGCAAAGAACGGCCGTCTATTAGCATCACTCCTATGAAACCACAATATTCCTGAACCAATCAGTTCTCGAGTAATGCCATTAATTCCCAACGTAGTGTAGAACGGCCCTAGGGCGGGATCGAATGTCGGCTCCGGGCCAAAAACCAAGGCGCGCTTGGGAGCTTGTGGTAGGAACAGTGGCGTAGCCACGGGGGGGCTAGGGGTGGCTCGAGCCCCCCCTACCTGCCACGGACAGGCCCACACAAATCGTGCAAATCCGAGAACATAATATATGTGTGTGTGGGGGGGGGGGGGGGGGGCGACCAGTGTGACGATCGCGAAAGTTCTTGCAGTTCATGGCGTCTATCTAAGAAGCACTCCTGAATGGTTTTCAAAGTATGAGCGAGCCCCCCCCCCCCCTACCTTGGAGGTCTGGCTACGCCACTGGGTAGGAATATGGTTATAAATAACATAAAAGATCAAATTAGGTCGTTGAGAGTGGAACTACGTTCAAAGCTATAGTGTTGAACAAGGTCGCGCCCGAAAGCCACGGTATTGAGGGGATTACGATGGTCTCTGAATGGAACGCGACCTTCGGTCATAGTTTTCTTCATAGGAAGGGATGAGAAAGTGATGATGATAGAAAGGTGTCCTATTAGGGTTCATCCATTAGTCCAGTGCTGGAGAGGAACTTAGCAACAGCTCGTAGCTAGGCCTTGCATCAGATGTGAGGTGCCCGACCATGTCCCCAGAATTTTGGCTAAGTCGAACTGGCGTTGATCGACGCGTTGCAGAGCAGTTTCCATGAGGGTGCGTTCGCGATCGTACTGTCCGCAGACCGTGATGGAGGTCACTGCGCACACCACACGTGGAACAGAGGCTGGACGCGATGACATCGAGGAGGTGTTTGAAAGCCGGTGTAAAAGCCACATTAAGTTCCACGCGGTGGAAGACTGTGAAGGAAACGCATTTGGCGGGGCAGAGTAAGGGACAATGTGGGGTCAACGGAGTAAAGCGAAGAGTGGGTGGTGATATATATGTCACGTTACCATTGAGAGTGCATCTTTGGGCCAGTGAGGCTTGAGACGAGGTAAGGGCGATCCCCCCGAGAAAAGATGATGTGATGGGGTTGCCTGGTGTACTTACGGGTGCCTGCGGCTGTTCGTCCTGCGTCCTCGTTTCCTCTGATGCCCACATGACCCGGGAAGACGATAAAGTGGCCGCTTGCTTTCTTATATACTTTGAGAATTTCTATGACCTCAGGGCTGAGGAAGCCGCCAAGTCCCATGCCACATACAGCAGCGCAGTGGAATCCGTAAAAACGACCCAGGAGCGAACGGGGCAATTTTCCACAGGGCGAAAATAATAGCATAAAGCTCAGCGCATGTTGACGACGTGTTATGTGAGAGATGATGGCCATCTGAAATTGACTCGGAGGGAATGACAAAAGCAGACGAGGAACTACCCCTCGTGGTTGAACCGTCCGTGCGGTGCAAGTCTCATAACACGAGCTCATCACATCCAGAGTGAGCTGATTCGTCAAACATATAGCAACGTTGCCTTTCGTCCCTGTTAGCACAGGCACCGACAGGAAGATGCCCGGTGTCGAAAAAGTCCAAAGAGGAGTGCTGGGGGTTGTGGGTGTGACCACAAAGTCAAGTATACAGTTGAGAGACACATGGGTGTACGCTGCAGCCATATGGGTCTCTCAAGCACACTCGGAGACTGCGCGCCAGGAGGCACTGAAGCGCCTATGGACTGAAGAAGGTGGGAGACCATTCAACACAGACACGCTCTATGCAAGTGACCCAAGTTCAGTGGACGGCCAAAAGTGACGCCGTGGCACTGCCCCACTTCATGCCTGCCAGATGTCTGATTACCACATTCCACCGGTGGACCTTCACCCAAGACAGACCGAGGAAACGATGAAAAGATGCACTCCTCAGCTGTACACCAGCAACTGAAAGAGGGAAGAGATACATGTTGCTTCTCGTAAACGGGAGTACAACGGACTTTTCAGTCGAGATGTCCATGCCGGCCGTTGCGAGGAGTGCTCAATAGTGTTCAAAGCGTGTTGCAGGCGCCGCTGCATGGCCTGACGGGATTTGCCGCTGGTCCAAATGCAGATGTCATCCGCGTAGATCGAAATTGACAGTTTCATTCCAATGCAGCCCCGAAGACCCGCCATGACTACGTTAAACAGAACTGGGCTCAACACGCTCCCCTAAGGGACTCCATAAGACATCGAGACATACTCCGTGTCCCCTTGACGGGTGCAAACAAATAGTTGCCTGCCATGGAGAAAGTCCTTAATCCATGAGATAGCTCGGAGGGAAGGCCGACTTGAGTGAGGGTATACAGAAGGGAGGCGTGGCTCACGGTGTCGTAAGTGCAAATGCAGCCACCACTGTCTTCGCACGCGCCTTTGCTTCTTCCACCGGCATCCACCGGAAGTCAAGAACAGAGTCCATGAAAGACCTGTGCTGGCCGAATCCTGTCATTTCCCGCGGGAAGGAGGAATGCCTCTCGAACCACCACTCGATTCTGTGGAGGATCATGCGTTTCAACAACTTGCCAATGCAGCTAGTCAAGCTCACTGGCCTGAAAAAAGAGAGCTGAGAGGGCGATTTTCCCGGCTTCAGGAGTGGAACAACTCGCGCTTGCTACCAACTGTCAGGTCCTTTCCCGGTTCTCCAGGACGCGTTGAATATACATCGGATACGGGTAGCCGACGAAATTCTTCCAGGACCTATATCCTTATAGCCTGTTTGCGCGTCTGTTTGACTTTCGCTTTCTCTTTCTTAAACTCAAGAAGGTTTGCTGGTGTGAGGTGTCTCCTGAACCTGCTCCAAGTTTTGTTCTGTTCCCTCCGAGTGGTTGCACATTCCTCTGTCAACCAGGGCCTTGGCCTTCTTGGTAGACGACCCGAAGTCTGAGGTATGGCACGAGTGGCAGCGTTTATGATCGTGTCCGTAGTTATTTTAGCTGCTTCTTCGACACTCCTACCCTCAAAGGACAATGGTGTAAGTTCAGCAAGCCTTTCAAAGGTGCTCCAGTCTGCTTCTGTTAGCTCAGCGAGGTGAGCATGTTCGGCGGCTGAAGAACGAAATTTTAAGATTACAGGAAAGTGGTCACTACCCCGATGATTTTGTTCCACCATCCATTTAACATGTTGGGACAGATAGGGACTACACAAAGAGATGTCAATTGCAGAAAACGACTGAGTAGCACTGTTTATAGCTATGTGGGTGCTCCTGTATTCAGCAAGCATAGTGACCTCGAGAATATAGAACTCTTTCTAACATCTTGGCACAGGTGTCGATCTCTGTACTCCCCCACACAACATTGTGGACATTCAGATCACCCAACAGGGTGAAGGGCGGCGGCAGCTCATCAAGTGAACCTGTGAAACAACAGTTGATGAAGGTAATTATAAATAGCATGGAGTTATGTCATGGTCCAAACCGATTTGGACGGCAATGGGCTCAAGTGTTGTGTTAAGTGGAACGTCCTTTGGTGAAAAGTCCCTACGTGTTAAAATTTTCACACCGCCAAAAGCACGTCCAGAATCAAGCCTATCCTTTCTACGATGTTCCACTGCCAAAAAGGGTTTGAATGACATGGACGAAGATTTGCCTCTTGTAAAGAGATGCAGATGGCACCATATCTGTCGCTAAGATCACGGGTGTCTTCTAAGTTACTAAAGAGTCCGCGGCAGTTCCACTGGATAATGTGTGTTGGATTCATTATAAGCGAGAGGAAGAGAAGCCATGTAGAGGGTACTTGCACATGTAGAGCATGTGGTGGTGCACAAGTCAAGTGTGCCTAGGGAGGCAACACTCTTCGCCAAGGTTGCTTCTGTTGTTCGGAGAGTCTACCTCCTCTACCCATACCACTTGTTCTCTCGCTTCTATCTTCGGGCTGTGAGAAAGTGCCGGGAGGCTCGACAACGACTTTTGTGATGAGCAGTCGTCCTCGACCTCCATTTGTTGAGTGGTCGAGACGGGTCCTTTCTGATCTCGTCCCCAAACAGAAAGGGCACCAGCATCCTTCTTAGAGGATGTGGACGCCTGATCAGGACTGCCCGTTTGGACAGCAGGTGCCAGCAGAGGAGAAACTTTCGCAGGCTGTTCTTGTGTTTGAGGAGTGTGAGGAGGTATAAGTCCCCCCCGGATTTTGTCAGCGATGCCACTCCCCACGCGTTTGTTTAGAATTCGTACTGCGCTTCTGCTTCTTTATGAGAAATGTTCCGTGTTATTTTGATCTTCAGTATTTCTTTCTCTTCCTGCCACTGAGGGTAGGATCGAGAGCCCTTGGCAATTCAGGCATCGGACGTCATTCTGGCAGGTTTCCACTACATGGCCTAGTGTTGGAACATTTTGGGCATGTAGTCCTCCCACGGCGGACTTGTGACTAAAGCACCGGCGGCGGCTTGGGACGAAGGGTCGCACGTAGCAGTTCATGTATCTTGCTCTTAGGTTGGAAGGGAAATGAAAGAACAACATGCTTGGGGATTTCTTTACCATCACTGCGCATGACAATTCGTTTGGCTGACACCGTATCCTGATCTTGGAGTCCCTCTTGAATCTCAGAGACGGTACAATCAAGGCACATCTTTTATTAGGTTCATCGTTCGATGCGTTGTTACGCCATTTATAGTGTCGCCAATTCTATAGTTCTAGAGAGGAGAGCAGATCTTTGCTGTCTGCTACTACCTTGGATTTGCAAGTCCCCTTGTTAGTAGCTTTTTAACAGTGCAGGTCTTCCCGATAACCTTTTCCCGATCTCTCGCTATGAGAAAGGGAGACATCTTAGCAAGTGGTTTGGTTTCGTCCTCTGCATGCCGAACAAAGAGCTTGGCACCACGGTTGAGCGTGTGCTCTTGACATACATCGGTGCGGTGCCTGTTGTTGAAGTGTTTTTGGGAGTTGATAGAATTCATAACATAAGGAGGTGATTCAGTGCAGTTGATGTGTCGGCCACCACCGGCCCCAACCAAGGGATCGTCCATCCGCGAAGAAGGAAAGGACTGCCCAAAGAAGGTGAGAGAAAGTAATGAAAAGGGAGATATGGTGCGTTGCTTTCCCTGAGGGGCACGGAAGGGGGCGTCCATTTCCCCGATGCCGGGACCCCTTCCGCGGTTTCACGCTTGCGTTTCGTCTTTCGTAGGATGGACCAATGAATGAGAAAACGTATCGCACTTGTGAATGATGCAGCGAGTATATTCACATGGACCAAAGAATAGATACTGTTGTGGACGACCCAAACGCCTGTCGGAATATCTTGCGAATGGACGTTCACACGTTTCATTTGTTTCAGACTATCATTTCATTTTCCACAAAGAAGGGTATCTCGATGCTGAGCACCAGGCGCGATAGCGTGCAGACAGGTGATCGACTGGCGATGACGCAGCGATATCGAGCTACAAATAAATTAAATTAATTCGAGGAAATGCTGTCTGTTCACAGTTGTGTATGGATATCCCCGTATGCACAAATAAAGTCTGAAAGGTGGGTCATGACAAAAGATAAATACTGTTGACTCGATGATTCTTGAAAAAGTAGACTTTTTTCGTACAATTTCATAACACACTACATCCTGTATTTAAAGTCCGATGGAAAGACAAATTTTATTGGCGGGTAATATGAAAATGCAGGCTTAGAAACAGAAGGTTGAGAAAATAGGAGTCACTCTCCAGAAGTGATTGACTTCCCGTGCTTTGAAGGCCCCAAAAAGTGGGATGATAATTTTAAATAATAATGGGGTGAGGAAATATGAACGGCTGTTCCAAGCAGATAGAGCTCCGCGGTCTCTTTGGGGTAACTCGCTGATGGGGTGACAGATGCACAATTTGGAGATCGGCACGAGAAAAAATGGGTGCTTCGTGACAAATCGAGGAAATGACACCTCATCTGGATCACACACAATCACAATCTACACTGTAGATGTTAAAAACGTTTGCCAGTAAACGAACACATTCCATTTCATGTTATAACTTGCGCGTGGAACACAGCCCTTCATCCCACAATTGACTACAAAGCACTATATGAATGTGAGAATGACAGCTTTCTGTATTTACTCACACACAAATGCCGACACATACGAGACTTGGCTACAAACCTACAAATGGCCAAACAAAGCACTGTGAGAGTTGCAACACAAATTGCGCTAAACTTTACACTTTGGATTCAACACGCATGTTTGACGTAACTTAGGCTGCATTGACAAGTAGTGTTCTTGGCACTCGAAAAAACGTCTTCCAGACTATATTTAAGGGTGGACATAATATATGTGTCGGCACACTCGTCTCTCGAGGGTACATCCTGGGACAAAACGTAAGTCACACAAACATTTTTTTTTTCAAATATAAACTGGAATGAGCAATGCCCGGAATAATCGGGCCGAGTATTCTCGTCCAAACACCATCTTTCTGTAAATTGATACACAGTGTGGTTGGTGACATTGATGGAAACAACACATCCAATGAGAGGAAGTTAATACAACCAGGATGAGTGTTCGGACAACAATCTCTCTCTCAGAGAATGGAGCAGCCACAGCAGCACGTCTGAGGATAGTCTGGGGCATAGACCTTGCGCTCGTAACCAAATACGCTGAAGTTTCCCGTCGTCGATTTCCACTCGTAGTGAACTGTTGAAACGGGGATCACTCGCACTCGTTGCCGCTGAAAAAAAGAAAACTCCTTTTTACCTCTCGCCTAAAATGCGCACATTATGGCTGTGTTTGGCAACAAAGGGTGCACTGTTCAAGGCATACGAGGAACAGTGCCCTGTGGAGGTAGTGGAAGAGTAGTGCCATCAAGCAGAGCCAGACAGCAGGTCCCAGCAACTATGCTGGACCACAAAAAGACAGAATCGGAAGTGCTCTTTATTTATTAATTTCTTTTCAGAGGCGTTCCGGTGGTTATCATGCCCAGATGATCTCTTGATGATCTCCAGAGGCTCTGCCATCAAGTAACACATTGAGAGGACATCTTGGCTTATGCAATGGACCAATAATCTACCACTGATCTAAAGGATTCCAAAGTGCACCTGCATGACGATCTTCTCCGACTTAAATGCAGATGCGTGCTTTTGGACCAGCTGTACAGAAGCCATATTGACTGTAGTGTCAGGAAAATGGTTGATCGGCCATATCTGCGAGAGAGAGAGAGATAACTGTGAGAGAGAGCGCTCGCCAGCAACTTGTGCCTCGTACCCTGGCATTCTGTTCTTCGAAAACTAGCTGCCCAGAGACAAACTTGATTTGGTCATCTGGTACAAAGGAGTGCTCTACCACGTGATCATCCACTCGATTGGACCTGTACAAATGAGCATGGTGTAATTGATACCAAGGCCAGGACGAGGTCTTACCAGATGACCGTTAGCTTTATGTAGCATTTGATCTGGCCTGTCCCTGAGCAGGCTCTGCAGGAAGCGATGCCATCACCGTTGCACTTCCAGCACCTAGACAGCCATAAAATTACAAATGACCCTCATCTGATGGTACTTGACTTTTCTAAAGGTAATCCTGATTCGCACACAAAACTATCCTTCATACCAGGAGGTGTGGCCAGTGCAACTTGCTTCAAATACGCTTACATGAACACGATCCTTCCGTTAGAAGACCACTGAGAGGAAAGAAAGGAATACTAGCCGTTTTCGTCCCATGCCGTGACATTGAAAGCAACGGTCGTTGTCACCAGAGAGGCCTCTCTTGTGTCCGTCTCCTTGACAGTAATTACATTGTTCCTGCACGATAGATTTCACATGAGATAAGCAAGAGTGCATAAGGGAAGAAACTGACATATCCGTTTCCTGAGCAGGTGGCACATCGCTTGCGTCCCACTCCTCCGCAGGTGTGGCAAGTCTTGACTGAGGCCGTGTGCGGCACCTCCACCGATGCCACGTGGCTCTGGAAGCTGACTGGGGTGGGTACGCTAACGTCCCACGGGCCTGGTGCTGTGCCTTCCAAAGGCCCGTCGACTGGTCCCCCTACAACAGCCCCCCAACGAAACACCCTTGGTACCTCCAAGAAAGATGGCTTCTTTGTGTGTTTTCAACAATCAAGACACTACCATTGTATGGTTCAAAGCACCACGATGTTTGTCGCTTCTCAGTGAACGTCTCCAGGGTGTACTGAAAAGAACGAGTGTTTGTCACCATTCATATTTTGCTATAAGTGGGAAGCTTTTCATATTTTCAAAGAGGCTGACTCAAGTTATCAAGCAGTGGTGGACTGACGTGGAAGGCAGAGGTGTGCTCAATCTTGGTAATGGCCATGTCTTTGGCGCAGGCCTTTCCATAGCAGCATTCAGCAGACACGCGCTTGATTAAGGCTTGCCGGGCTTCTTGCTCCGTCACCTGCGGAGTGCTGCCAGACTATTATTAGTGTGTGTTCATCATCATCATCATAATGGGTACCTTGGTAATGGCTCGCGTTTGGGGCCTTGGTCCGGTTCAGGCGTTGTCGTGTCGTAGGGCGGTGGAACATCCACTAGAAAAAAATGTCTTCTTTATATTACGCGCCAATTCGACCATTTTTTTTTTAATTTGCTCTCGTGGCCGCTTTCAATCCTGAAGTGGGGAAACATCGCCACACAGGAATTGTTGGACACAAAAAATGTCTTGACGCTTGAACGCACAACCCAAGTGGAAATTGCCGACCATCAGCCAGTGGTCGGTTTTAGTTTGCAAGCGACTTGGTCGAACACAACTTGGACCAACGTCGGTCTAATGTCACCCACAGCGGTTGTTGATGCATAAAGTTAGGCCGAGAATGTTGCGCGGTGTGTGCGCTATTGAGAGCTTGGTATAATAAAGGCAGGCCAATGTCGGCCTGAACCGTTAACGGTAAACTTGAAAGCAATGCAGTTGCTACTCGAAACCAAAATGAAACGAAAGGTGTCTTTGTAGTTGGCCTCCGAATTCAACGTATCTAAATTTCTTAATTTAGTAAATTTCTTCCACCCGCAAAAATTATTTCTAGACGAGATGAAGATGATCTTCTGATCGCCCTCGGTAGCTCAGTCGGTAGCGTGCTGGCTTGCTGAGCGCAAGATCGCGGGTTCGACCCTGGCTGCGGACAGTAGCAGTACGTGGGCCTCCAAGCACCCTGTGTCTGTGATTTCAGTTGCACGCTAAAGAACCCCAGGTGGTAGAAATTACCTGAAGTCCAGTAAGAGGGGGTCAGTATATATGTCCTGACCCCTCCTCTATTTTTGTATTCACATGATATTTAATTGATCATGCTGGCCAAGGCTGGACACTCCTCTCACAAAAATCTTGGATCCGCCCCTGCCTGCAGTCCTACACACCGGTGCGTACCGCATCTAGCTACACAAGTGTCGTCTAATCCTTCTTACTGGTAAATCTACTTCCTGCGACTAGCAATAGTGACTACGTTTTGTGACAGCAAAAGCACTTTTTCTAAAAATTCTAGTGTAGCGATTGTGATTGACACTGAAGGAATGCAACAGCCTGGCATCAGAAGCTGCATAACCATGGGCTGCGTTGCTTGTTAGAAGTAGTCCATAGTTGGCTTGTCGTTGCTGTGAGTCGGTGGGCCGCCATCTAGCCGACTAAGGGCCGGTTATTGCCCAAACTTGGTTCTACAGTGGCCCTGTGTCGGCCCCATGACTTATATGTCGGTCTGCTACATTGGCACAAGGTCCGCGGCACTACGTCGTGCTGAGTAAGGCCAATCCCCAAGCTTGGCCCAAAGACTTTGAGGTCGGAAGCATACGTCGGCCCGGCATTTTGCCGACGTTGTTTTTCCCATTGGGACGACTATCGCTGTCATAGGAACTGAACGTCTTTCGTGTTCCGCCAACGTGGCCCGCACGATTCGCCCGAAAGCCTACGGAGCCTGTCTTTTACACGAACTTGAGGACAACGGGTCCACCTCTATGATTTCAACGCTTGTAAGCTGAATCTTTCATAATAAAAACGAGATATCTCTAGGCAGTCCCTTCGTAGAAAGTCACCAAACATACCCTTGTCTGTGGACTCCATGACAATCCCAGTGTGCCGCCCACAAACAAACTGAAGAAGGAAAAACAGCGTAGAAAGAAAGCATATCGAATGAAGGTCCCTACGAACAATAGACAATCGTTTCCTTCTCCAGACGGCCAATTAATTAAAGCGAGAGTCCAAGAAATGTACCGGCGTCGAAGGATGCTTCCTCGTAGCCGCCAACTTTGTCCATCAGTTCCAAGGGTGGCGCAGAAGGTTCGTCGTCCATAGCGAAGGACGCGTGGGACCCTGGAAAAGAGAAAAGCTTCGTCTAATTGCGGGTCTCCACCGGAATACACCTTTCGGTCGATCTCACATCGAAACACGGACGCGCGTCAAGGGGTTACCTTTGAAGCTTCCTCTCTTGAAGCTGGACGTGGATGATGCGACACTTAACTCCCTGCTGATGGTACGCCGGGCACAAGGCCCCCTTTGTCGGGTACTTGTCCTTCGACAACTCATCTTCGCCTTTCCGTCACCTATTTAGTGCTAACCATCATCCGGACCCCATCACCTTTTAACCCTGTCTCGCCGTTCGGACGCAGCGTTCTTGAAGCACTAACTACAGCAACCGAGAACACACCCGCTTATCAAAGAACGGTTTACGTTCTCCGACGACTGCGCCAAGAAAGGCCTCCAAGATTTATTTTTAGGATCACGGGTCGGCTCGTAGATGAGTGAATGTTCAATAAACGCTCCTCTCAAATATTTGGCGAACGTTGTCCTACAACGATAAAGTCGCAAAAAGAATTTCAATGCTGGTTCACACATTTTTGGCCATCTTAAAAGACGAGAAAGTCCACGACGAACCATCTGTTAAAAGAACGAACCAAGAAACATTCCTGTGACAGATTCCGAAAAATCTTTCCATAGAGCAGTTACTGCAACCTTCCGGTTGTAATCCTTTTGGTGCTAACGAGTAGTCTTGGAAAGTAACTTGGTTACAGGTAATCGCTAACTGCGGAACTAACCAGTTTCAGAGAGTGACTTTCATAGTGAATTAATACCAGTCGGTGACAGGTAGACAGCAAAGAGTTTCAGAAATTACGCAGATAAACAGGGGATACTAAAGTACAGTTGCAATTACTTTAGCATTTCTGCTTTATCTGCGTAATTACAGAAACTATAGTCGCATCTTTTCTGGGCACCTGTAGCCGACTGGTATTCACCACGAAAGTTGCTCTCCGTTAATTTAAGTAAGGAGCTCTCTGTTAAGTTACCGGTTAATTGTTCAGTAAGTGATTACTTGTAACTAAGTTACTTCCTAAGACTAACAGTGATTGGCACACTATTGCTCGGGACCCTATTTCAGTCATCCAGCCACCGTGCATATCAACTATCCCAAATCTACAAGAGCGCCTCATCATCACTTCGCGTGACGTCAGCAGCATCCGATAGCAACAGCAGCGATAGCATAGCAAACGACGCCATTGGTGCTGTCGTCTGCTACAGAATATCTTCTGACTGAGCCACAGGATATTCCGCAAGGTTAGAAGAGCACGAAAAGGAATGACTCACAGAGCAGATGACAGCACTGGTGCTGTCGTCTGCTGCAGAATATCATCTGACTGAACTGCAGGATATTCCGCACGGTTAGGAGAGCACCAAAAGGAATGGTTCACAGAGCAGACGACACCATTGGTCTTGTCGTCAGCTACAGAATGTGCGTGATGTCTCTCCGTGCTCTACAAACCGCAGGGAATATCCTGCGGCAGAGTCACAGGATATTCCTTCGCAGACGACAGGACCACTGGTGTCGTCTGCTATTAGCATCATGCATTTTCGCGCTCTGCAAACCGCGTGGAATATCCTGCAGATCAGTCACAAGATATTCTTTAGCAGACGACATGACCAATGGAGTCGTCTGCTATATTTCCGCTCCGACCGCGATATCTCGGCGCGGCGCCAATGCCCAACATAAGACGCAGTAGACCTTAAAGGGGCCGTAAACAGGTCACCAAACATTTCTGAAATAATGATACCCCAAAGAACGCAGCTCATAATACCCAAATATACATTTCATTCGGCTAGTGCCAGCTCATTGACCCGTATAACTGCTTTCAAAGACGAGTAACCAGCGAGCCTCTCTCCACAACGCGTACGTCCCATGGCTACGTAGCGTTTTGCCGTCCAATCGGGGGCCGAGCTGCGCACATGACGTTTCAAATTACCAGCCAATAAACATACTTCGTTATCAGCTGTGAGTCGGAGCGCTTAGTTTGTTTGTGTGAAACGACGTTTTGCGCTCCGTGGTTCCAAAATTTAACGTCATGACATCAACATCTCCGGCTGGCGCAAACGTCAACAGCTTTGCTGCTATCATGTGACGCGATTCGAACCCGGGTTCCTCCCAGTCACGACGTGACATGGCCAGCACGCTATCCACTGTACCACGCGATGCCGCGTGGCTCAAATCAAAGTACGGCAGCCCAGTTGTCGGAACCATTCGAAGATGACGAAGATGTTCCATCGCGCACCTACCTAAGATTCCAGAACTGTAGTCCCGGATATTCATTCGCGCTCGTGGTTTGCCGCGTGCTACTGCCCAGAAAACGTAGTGCGCGTATGATACCTAAATTAAACGCATTTCTTTCTCAGTTTGAGGCTGTAACCGTTTAGATTTTGAACAGAAGAGGATTCATGTTCATCTAGTCAAATTCCGCATTTGAAATAAAATCATACGTGGAACACTCAATCGTAATTGGCTTGGAAAGCGCTACGGCAAAATGACGTCAAGTTAGAGCGCTGGGCGGAGCTAAAATGCGAAAGAGTGCAGTGAATATTTCATCCGTTTGCAAGCGCCTTTTGTTTTTGAGCGTTCGTAATTGCAAGGTGTTTTCACTGCCTAAGTTCCAATAATATAACCCAAAGAGATGTGCACCTTTTGTACCTGTTTACGGCCCCTTTAAGTACCGTCAACAGCTTTTTTACTTTTCCTTCCACTACATGTCTGTAGAATATTCTGGGGGGGGGGGGGATGTCCCTCGTGTGAATACACGGTTATAGTGCTTAAAAGAACCGTGGATTAATTCAGATGACACTCTAACTAAACTGAATAGCACCTGTTTTTTTTTTCTTCATATGGCGCCCGGATTAAACTGAATGGCGCTTGGATTATTTCAGATGGCACCTGGACTAATTCAGATGGCAATGGACGGGAAAACCTGTAGGTGGCGCACTATGGGGACAACAGAAGTGGGGACCAGGAAGTCGGGAGACCGCAGGAATGGCGCCACCTTGTCTCCGGACTGGATTTGTTTTGACGCGCGGAGAGCATGGTTCGTTGGAGAGCCGCAAGGATACGACGCGTATGTGAATCCTAGGGCAGCTGCACTACAGTTGCGCAGACCGAGCGCACGACAAAAATCCCGGTGTTTAGTTGGGTGAACTCCAAAAGCATAAGTGTACTCTCTGTGTTGCCTTTCCCGCGCTTAAAATTAAGAAAGCGTGTTTGTCGTATTCTCTTACCCTAACTTTGTGAGCGCAACAAGCAAGCTTTCAGTATTAGTTGCACTTGTGCAATGGTCAGCTTGTCATTCAACGGCGATTAATAATTTCTGAATATAGTCCAATTGCCGGGAGTAGACATCTTTACTAGTTTGAACCGCACCGGCTTTCAACAAACATAACAAAATACAGTTAACGTTTCGGGTCCCATTCGGGTCCCATCATCAGAATGACGCTGTCCTGGTCGTCACCGGGTATTTACGTAGAAGAGGAGCGTAGCATTCTGGGAGGGGGCCTGGTTGTCGATTGATAGCTTCTTTTGTAAGAAGCTATCAATCGACACCCGAGGACCCGAAACGTTAACAGTATTTTGTTATGTTTGTTGAAAGCCGGTGCGGTTCAAACTAGTAAAGATTAATAATTTCGGCAGGCTAATTTAGACTGACTTTAGAATGGATCTCATCTGCGGTCCCTGGAAAAAAACTCGACGAGTGGGGGTGTGAAATATGGCCCTTGGAACTGTAAAGGTTCCCGACCCCTGTCCTAGGGGGATCGCCACGACATGTTTCCCATCCAGCCCCTGGAAGTTGGGCTGGAAGTTGGGCTGGAAGTTGGTGTCAAGCCACTCTCGCAGGGAGCTTGAAAAGTGCATAAACACACCTCCCGTTGCATGTCAAGTTGTTGGAACTCCGGCAAGAGATCCTCTCGAAGCATATACTGAGGTAGCTATTCCCGTCACATTTCTTTCGCAGAAAGAAGGCCCCAGAATTCCACATTCCGCACCGCACTGTCAATTTTCCGGACTGCAACGTGTCCAGTATGGATTGCGGATCGACCATGCAGTACCGACGGTTGTGGGTGTTGATGTTTCCATACAGGAGAAACGTGGCTTCGTCCGTCACAAGCAGAAATGGCAAATGCCTAGTGTTTGAGCGGATCAGATTTAGTTGGTCTACACAGAACTGGAACATACCTGGCCTGGTCACCTTCTCCAAGTTCGTGAACGATATGGACTCCCTGAATATCTTGCAGCTCATCTTGTAGACACGTGGCGCTGTCAGGTTCTTTGTTACTTCCCTCACGTTTTCTTTCTCGTGAAAGCTCGTCCCCCTTGATGGAGGATGTCTGCTGATCTCATTTCTAAACTTTACTTTTGTCACGCTTTCCATGGGTACATGCCACATCACTATCTGCGTTGTCAAGCGCGGCATATTCGCAAAACAACAAGAAACGTAGACTAAATAAACGATGAAACGACAAAACGAAACAAAAAATACCACGAATGACGGACGTCAAAGAAATGATTCTACGAAAAATGAGCACAGCAGCAGCGATGTAATCACAAAGCGCAGAGAAAATTACAGACGACGGTCGTCTGCTAAGAGAACCGAGCGCAAATTTTTTACGTATCGCTCCATTGAGCTTGGGCTGTAATGGCGGAATATGTTTTTGTAGTGAGCGTAAAAACCTTAATGCAAGGTACTTAGTATCATTCTATTATAATTTCGACATCAGTTTCGGTTTTGGACGGAAACGCCCGATATATAGCATGAAACGGGGATGGGCTAAGCCTAACGACAGCGGTATAGGCCATTGAAAAGGCATGGACTCGGAATTTTCTGCAGTTTGGATCTCCTACATTGATAGTACAGGGTGTTACCCTATAAAAGTCTACCCGCGCCGGCATGCCGTGTTCGCCAATTACTCAATGCAGGTGGTACGATGTGGTGCCTACGTATAAAACTCATAAGGACATTCCATCATGGTAAATATCGAAGTGATTGAGCACCGTAACGCAAAGTTATAGCGCAAAATGTGAGGTTCTCCTAGTCAAAACAGCCATGATGGCGGTGTTGTGAATCGCAGTTGTGACACAGTTCCCCAGACGGCGACGTGTCGCGATCCATCCATCCGTCCATCCAGGCAGAGACGTCCCCGCGTTATGTTATTTCACTGCCTTTCAGTAAGCAGACGACATCCCTTTTGGGTGTCGTCTGCTGAGTACGTCGGCATTTCCGTTCCTCACGTTGCTTACTTCTGAGCAAAATACGACATTTACACGAAAGCGAAATGAAGACTGCAGTTCCATCCGGCTGGCAGGATATGCGACACGCCGCCGTCTGGGGAACAGCATGCCAACTGCTCTTCTCAACGCCGCCATCTTGATTGTTTTGACTACAGGAATCGCACGTTTTGATAACTTCGTGCTGCGACGCTCAATCAGTTGGAAATTTCCCAAGATTAAATGTCCTTATGAGCTTTATATGAAGACCGCACAATGTGGCACCTGCATTGAGTACGGCATGGCGGCACGGGTAGACTTTTATACATGGCTTGCACGTGACGTCACACCATAGCTTTACCAGTGCTTTTTCCCTCTTTCTGGTGGTCTGGCGCACCCCGCCTATACGCGTGCTTCTTTTCCCTCTTTCTGGAGGGCCGGTGCAAGCCATCTATAGGGTAACACCCTGTACACTCTTAGAAATGAACTTGACCGCATAGCACTCTCCAAGCCAACCCTCATCTCGAATGATATCGTTATCTGCCCTGATTTGTTGAAAACGTTTTGAACAAATCAGGGCAGATAACGGTATCATTGGAGATGATGGTTGGCTAGGAGCGTGCTATGCGGTCAAGTTCATTTTTAAGAGTGTGCAGCTTTTGTGGACAGGGGTGTTAGAGGGGTGCGGAAAGGATGATGAGATGCTCATACTGTGTGCGAGTTTGTATGTCAGCCACCGTTGGATGACGTCCCGCTCTGAGCTCAGTTGGGACTCCGCTTGGGCGAACCATCAGCTCGTGTCACTTTATAGCTCTGTTACCATCCCTCATCCCTGGGGCCGAAGCGAGGTTACCACTTGTAAGCATCATAAGAATATATTCTCCGAGAAGATTATACTTTTGAGTATCATTGGAAATGCATTGGGTGAGATTCTTTTTTTCTTCCACCATGACGGTTGCAACGAACAATGACAAATATGGCTATCATTCTGCAATGTTTGGAGTAATCTATAAGCAATCAACCTCAGCCAAGTAGGTGAATGAAAGTTTCCAAAATTGATGCCACTGAAATTTCATTTATAGTCCGTATAGTGACTTTTCTCCACTTTTTATTCGCTGCTGAGCAAGGAAATGTTCCCATCATCACTTACCATCCTTTGTGGGTGGTGTCCACGGTGGGGCTGATGGTTGTAGTGGCGGCATCACGTACAGCACACCTCTGAAACGACACCACTAATTTTTTTCTCTTTTTCCTCCGGCACGTGCAAAGTCTTTCTACACATTTCGCTAATGCCAAATAAATTACTCTCTTTCGTATCATAATTCGGATAAAGATGCACGAAATATGCGTGCAACAATGCACTAAAAATCCTCAGTATGGATAAATAGAAACCTTTCACCCGTTTTTTTTTTTCCATTTCGTCTAATAAATATACCCCCCCCCCCCTCAATATACGCAATGTTTCTCCTCCTCCTTGGTAGGAAAGTGCATATTCGACAAAATCGAGTATCTGATTAGGTGTATAATAACGCCGTTCAAGAGTACACCTCGAACGAGGGAAGTAAGTACTGTCCGACATTAAAGCTCTGTCTCGTCCAAGCCAGGCTCTGAAGGAAAAGATTTGTCCACCCGCCGATATTTCGATGGGTATTTTCGCGAAACGGGACAAGAAGACTGCACCTGGCCATTTGAAATTCTGACAGAATATTCACTATTCATGCGTTTTCTCGCAAAGTGTGCCGTATTATGCCAATCGGCCCCAAACCAAGACAGTTTTTTCATCGACCTAAACTACATAGAGAAAAGAATATGCATTTGCACGAAAATTCGTCATAACATTATAATATCGTCACTTGACAAGAATGATCGCAGTAAAATTTGACATTTGGACGCTGCAGGAAGAAGGATACACTTCTTTTTTTTCGTCTCGTTTCGGTGGAACACTTTTTCCATATTATTTTTCATGGAACCCACCCCATATTTGGTGCAAAATTCGGCCAACCTGACCAATATGGTCCATGAACGGAAGGGAACATATTTTGGAAAGCCCCACACTCGAATGCCATTTGTGACGAACAACAGTGCGCCGTTATTAAAAAGCCTTAGATTTGAGTCTATAGTTGTCCTGCATTCTGTTTGTCAGGTGATGTTCCCTGCTGTTTCTGGTTCGACAAGATATAAATTCTTTCGCACAGCCCTCTCTCGATCAATTGAAAAACACATTCCAGGCACAACTGATGTCGAGTAGCCAACAGAATGAATACATGGAGAAGTCGCTTTATACAACTTTTTCTTTTTGTACGACCAATCTCGTGCAACATGTGGGTGAGTAAGGTATTCACACTAGGAGATAAATTTCAAGAAAGAGGATCAGTGAGATGGGACTAAAAGCAGCATGAGCTAGCGCATTGACAACATTCATTGTTCGGCCATTCACACCATCTTGAATGCATGAATGAAAGGCCGATCAATTACGTTTCCCCCATTGGTAGCACACATCCGTCGGAAGCTCACATCTCAAGTGAGAGTAATAGTAATGGGGGTCTCGTTGTCATCGACCTAAGTTCTTCGCATCGTCTGCTATCCATCGTAAAAATAGAAAAGTTTCAACAGATACCAGCCGAGTGTACATGGGGTCATAAGATGGCTGTTTACAAACAGCGAGGTTCTTTGACAGATGGGGAAAAAACCTACCTGGCTACCGTGGCCATGTTCACGGGAACGTCGCATGCTTTAAGCGCGATCTCTTATTGTTGCACATGGCACTCAACGTACTGCTGGCCACCGGTGGCAAAATATTGAGGGGCAAGAACCATACACTGATGGGGACCCTCCTCCGGGATTCGCGAACATGTTCGCTAAGCAGGGATATGCTGCCATCTTGCGGAGGGTGTTTGAACTGTGGTGCTCCAGAGATCCGCGCGTAGATCGAAAGGTGTTGCGGAGTTACCACTCCAGAGTTGGAATGATTCCGGAATCATTCCAGATTTAGCAGAATGGAATTGGAATGGAATGACGGAAACTGTCCTAGGGGAAGGGGAATGGAATTGTCTGGGTGTCCCGGTGTCAGTTTTGGTTTCAACGTGCTGGTTTCTGCCCTCGTGCCCTTTGCACCGCACCTGCACACGGTCAAGAGTGAAATAACCTTGTCTTTGTGCTTTTTCCGTGGTAATGTCAATCTCCTCTAGCACTGCTGGACTTGCCAGTGTAGTTACCGGTCATTTTCTTTTACTGAGGAAATTAACGGAATGGAGTTAGGTTGCCAAGCCATTCCAGGAGTGGGAATGGCCATACACCTCTCATTCCGAGGAATTGAAATGGAACTGAATGGGAGACCACGTTCTGCAACCCTGATCTACTTCTCCTTCTCCGCGTGAAAATTGGAAAATGGTATTGAGAGAAAACACTCCTGAAAACGACCGAGTGGACATAATACGATGCTGCCTCAGATGGATGTACCAAGAAGAAACACCTTCGAACAACTTTCGAGAGAACCTTTCATTTGCGGAATATGCGAAAAATTGAAACGGTCATTGCGCAGCAAGACGTAAAATTTCACAACACGAAGGCTACTGCCCAACGGTCAGAAGAAAAATTATTGGCGTTGATGAAACAAAATGCGGAACGACCTAGCGTGATGGACAAATTGGACTGTGCCGTGAAAGCATTCCAACAAGTTGGTCACCACACTTTGGAGTCAAGAGTAGCCGCAGATTTAATTTTGCCGGGGGGAGGTGACAATGGCACGGTTTCTCCGATCAACTCCTTCATGTTATGCGTGCGAATACAGCACCGAACGGGGCATCACAAGACTCCCCTCTTGCAGGATGACTTTTGCGCATTTACATTCGCCGTGCGTGGAATTTCGAACTACCGCATGCGCGGGCAAAATTTTCTTTGATATGTTTTCTAGTACCTCTGTTACACGCTTTGAGAGCACTCATTCCAAAACTGATCTGTGTATGATTGAGATCGGCCAGAAAGAATAGATGTAGTTGTCGTTAGATAGACCAGAGACTAGCTGTATGTGGGACGAATCCAGAATTTTCCGAATCCAAATACGAGGAAGGTTCTGCGCCAATCTCGCAGTTGATCTGAATGATCTGAATTTGAGTTGATCGGGGTGCCACAGGGTGTTTTACTTAAGAGTGACCCCTAATTATTAAAAAAAGAAGTACTTGAGACAAAAACTAGAAACCTTCTGCGTCATACTCGTGAAGGTTTTTGACGCCCAAACAAGTGGTTTTCATCAGTGTACCTCATTAACTTGTCTAATTAGCTTAATTGAACTAAAAAAATACCGAGGAGAGGTAACGTTTTTTTGCGCTAATTAGTCCATAGCCACAACACCCCATTTCAGTCACAGTATTGCATTTGAAGGTTTGCGCTTTGCAAGCCGCAACTTTTTCTCCTTTGGGAGTAAAGAAACTTGACTCGCCGTAGCACGATATGGCGTACATTAAAGAAGTGATGTTCTGAGGCTGGAACAACATAGAAGGGACAAATACATACAAGGCCTCAATCGTACAATGGCGTACATTGCTCAGCAGCCACCAAAAAATATCTCTGAGTCTGCTTGGCTGCTAGCGTAGAGTTGAGTAGAGTAGTGAGCACCTAAACCACGAAAAAATGGCTAGGAAACAAGCGAGCTGGTGAAGATGATGCATAATGTAAAAACCCCGAGACAACACAACAACGAAGTCTCAATTGAGACTTCGTGTCCAGGCCTAAACCATTTTGATGCAGGGCAGACTCCTAAGTGCAATGATAGGTGCAGTGTAAAAATAAATAAATAAAACATAACACGACACTAATGTTTGGCGCTCAGTTCAGGTAGTATCAATAGACCTCTCCCTGTTTGTAAGCAAATGACGTCATAATGTTCGACAGCGCCACTGGTTTGGTAGGGTTGACCTATGCTCGAAGCTATGGGGGCCAACAAGGTCGAGCCCGAAAGCCACGGTCTTGAGGGGATTACGATGATCCCTCAAAGGGACGCGACTTTCGGTTCTACTTTTCTTTCAATAGGAGGCAGCAAACAAGTGCTCATTCGTGGAAACAGCTCTCCCTCCGATCTGTTTCGGTCTGTCTACCAACGTCATGATGACGTTTCTCGGGTAGAGGTTGGCGCTGCGCAGCCGGATTCTTCCGTTGTTTCGTTTTCGGTTTCCAATACAGTCTGTCGATGATGTTTTTGTTCAACTCAACTGTTGGCAATGCGTCGCATTCAGTCAGGATGTGGTTCAGGGTCTCCGGTGTTTTGCCGTGCGTCTTCGACCTTTCGTCCCGTGCGGAAAACGTCGACCAGCCAATTTCTCCTTGGATAGCTGCATTCGCTGTCGCAAAATTTCCCCCAGCTATCCATTTCCCAAGTTCTCGCTGGTGGCGGTCTAGGGATGTCTGTTGAGGAGATGAGACTATCGTCCTATCGTTCGCAAGTGTCCCTAGGAGGCACCCTAGTCAAAACGGAAATCTGTCCAACAGTTCAACTTCCGGTACCGTCTGCTAAGATGGAGACTGATGTAGCGCTCGTTCTGGGCATTATTTGCGCTTTAATACTGATTCTTTTCACGTTTCTCGGTTTTCTCGGCTACTGTGGTTTGTTCGCGCCCATTGACATCAGGGCAGGGAAGCCACCATTTGAAGAACTCAAAGTCGCCTATAAATTTTGCCGCGGGCCTTACAAAACCTCGGGCGGGTTGTTTACCGAGGTACACAACTTAGCACCTTCACTAAAATGCATCGGGATGTACTACGACGATCCGGATGAGGCAAGTGGATTCGCGTTTTCTATGTTGACGCGTTACCAGCATCGCTTTATTGGTCGAGACAAGACTGCATCCAATTACGTAGTAAACCGTTCATCTTGGTCCAAAATGATGTAACCACACATTTTCCAAACAAAACACAGGTGTGGTCACGAATACATCTAACTGCAGACACTACTCTACTTTTGGGAGGGAACATAAAGGGATTGAGACATCGAATTCACGGAACAGTAGCAGTTTTGGACTAGACAAGAAAACGCTCTTCAAGGTCGTCTTACCCCACAACATAAATGTTTACACCGATGACCTTTTGGGGTATTGCACTGCACTAGTGAGCATCCTTCAGTTCTTCGCTTGTTGGAATCGCACTATGATTTCATATTGTCATCGCTATATCTTTGTTATCTACCCCCAAATATCGCTTTCCTATAAGAAATTAGTTTATAGGTTTGACAAGTGTGATGTCCTCCAGTGCCATGGGTCTGGTCTCTTAAGAGGTAAATTTCCGTCCCATAGTTCAGCTGCTTCCAACCAGGGTACTGCTTGGTACCAATCGTTTTTTTTGGGGGGGGGGGGAGGGAGGGGGGGGGGTTTACCGTAATGTAACCAGAACTTCCTACTGTACATTAATTGAAATGGACTGGTTCGGAGTAGTCGATCGAAGCAGAAATGACGAGGAAAAAAGCTGGGAATTCACCTCTTATTCAGTTCAATTTTATTTTCATCGTACGGTGAGGAAACTGAACAGAAAGTAGCAAGTATTCTTCACAAAGACTGAGATCCCCGTAACAGCAATAAGCAGCACTACAAATACTTATTTGAAATGTTTCAATGCAATACTGCAATATTGTCAGTGCATATATGTATACAGCTATATACACAAATTTAGTAGCACAATTACAGATACAAAGTACAAATATAAGCACATATACAAATACAAATAAGCACATATTACAAATTAATGAAATATGTAGTTGAGAATTTGTTTCAAGTTGGTTAAATATTTTTCGATACCTCATTTTAGTAGAGTGCTGATTAGTACTGGAAGTGTAAATATCGGCGATAATTGATTTCTATATAATGTTCGAAAAAGGGAATTGGCATTTTCTAGTGTCACAAGTTCGATAAGGGCAAATGTGCATTGTTTGAGGTTAGCGAGTTGAAGGAAATACATGTCATTGCATTTTAAGGCTTTCATGTATGATTTGTATAGAGTGAATGAGTAAAGGTCGTGTATCTGAAGTACGTTAAACTTGCGAAAAAGTGAAATGGCACGAGCATGGTAAGGTACATTAGAAATGGCACAAACGGCTCTTTTTTTGCGGTACAAATAATGAGCGTAAATTTTGGTGCGATGTTTTCCCTCAGACTAAATGACAACACAGTATGTGTGATGCTACGATGGAGCTATATAGAAGTTGTTTAACAGACGTCGGGAGCAAACGGCAATTTTTATTTATAATGCCCCTCCACCTTTTGACACTTTACTCCGGATGTCACTGACGTGACTGTTCTGTGACAGATTCTTGCAGGAGGTTACTCGTAGAATTTTGACTGACTTCTCTAAATGTGAGTTTATCACGCTTAGTGGCCGTTGCATTGCCTATGTTACTTAACGAGTATTTCTTGGTTGAATCGAATAAATACGCGAGCGTGAGTTTTCATTTTAGCTCGTGCAAGATGTAAAGAGGACTTTTCTTTTCTCTAATTACGATACCGTTGAAAGTAAAAATTTGACACGAAATACAAACTGATTTGATGGCCCGGGAGATGTAAAAAAGCTCGGATGCGCATTGACATTTTACCACCGCAATATCATATCACTCAGGATGCAACCAGCTCATCCAACGTTTGCTACTCGATTCAAATATGTTTAAGCGTTATTCGAGAGCGTGTCTAAATACGGAAGTCCTCGAAAATGATAAATGGTGCATTAGACGACGAACTTTGGGTGAAATATCCCGGTTCTTTCTCTCACCAGGTGGAACCCATGCAATTGAGGTTCCTGGTCGGAGCTATTCTCAACGACTCTCTGTGCCCGGCAGATGAGACGCTGCTCAAGAAGCTCCAAGAGGAAGGTTATCGCACGGTGACCTTCCCAGCCGTGGACAACGTCATCAGTACCACATTTCCTTTCCGAGGGTCCGTCTCTGTCATCCTCGCAGTCGCCAGAGTATATCCGCAGCTCAAGGAATATATCAAAGTATGGCTACTCTAAAGTCAAGCTCTCGTTAGGAAAACCTCTCCAATAACCTTTCACATTTCACTGGGAATCTTTATATTGCTGTTTGCAAAGATGTAAAGTCAACCCTCGATTTTATGAACACCCTTCGTTTCTCAATTTGTACAAGGGGCAAGAAATGAACTGAAACACGACGCAAAATGCGCTAGATTACGTTTATTTTTGAACATACTCCATAATTGTGCTCCGTGCAATACATGCTGAGTGAACCGTTAAAACTTGGAAACAGTATTGCTAGTTGTCTTCACTGTCACTACGATCACCCTCAGCACCCATTATTTGATAATTGAGTGGCTCACATATGTGTTCACTGTCAGCGCAGGAGACTCGCTCCTCTGTCCTCACTCTCTAATTCTTGTGGCTGTGAGACACTGCGTAAGTGCTTGACCTTCATTCTTCCTTCATCGTTATTAAGTCAATCCCTGTACTTTCCCGTGCACCAAGCGTTCGTAAATGCGAGTCAGAAGATACACGTTTTTGTGGTTCGTCCCCCGAAAATCCGTACACGGTTCGGATATCGACGATTCATGAACCGAAGGAGAAATAGACAGGGAAATGTTTGCTTCCTAGTGACGCTGTTCATAAAATGAGGGAATTCAGAAATCGAGGGTGCATAAAATGACTATTAGGAAATGTTAGATTGAAAGTGTAAATGAGCATTGGGAGCTTCTTAGGTCTGTGGTTTAGGTTGTCATCATGGGCAACCCTCGTTGCACTTTGTTTCTTAAACAGGCGCTACAGTAGAAAAAAAAAAGATGACGCTATCAGCAATGTAAAAAAGAACAGGATCCACCTGCCATGTTGTTTGCAAAGGAAATGATTGATGCATTGGGAAAGCACTGTTTTAATCGCCAAATCCTTTTGTAGGAAAAACACCTATGTGCTCACCCGTTCCTGGAGATCTACGAGTCGGATAAAGTACTCTTTGTCTGCCCACTCGCGAAGCAAGACGAGTTTTATGTGGACGAGGCCGTGGAAGATCCTGAAGAAGGCGGAACTTCAGACCAGGGCTTCACTTCCGAAGATCAGGAAGAGACAACGGTCTCCAATGAAGCACCTCCAATCCCCGAGCAGAGGATCCAGACGATCAACTCAACTCCAGTGGAAGAAAGTGACAGGGCTTCCAGGAGCAGCACCACGTCCTCCTTCGAAGAACTGCGGCTCGATTCCACTTCTAACTGATTGGCCGGCTTTACGATAGGGGGTAGCATTCATTAAAGACTGTTGGGTGTCCCATTGATATCGAGTAAAAAGAAAATCTCCCTTGGACATATTTTCCAATATAATGTCTTTGTGTAACACTCGTCTAGTGATAGCACGTTTGTTACGAAAATTGCTCCTTTTGTGTGGCTTTTCACCTATAGATTTGCTCAATTATGCGTACAGGTCCACAATAGCTGGAGAAATGAAAATTGATCTTGAAAGGACGTCGGAGTACTATTGCAGTATTTGAGAGTCATTTATACATAGTCAATTGGGCAGATGAAAAAAAATCTTGGTAGCCAGACGTTACGAATAGCCTTCCTCCTATTTGCTCTTCCGAAGAAAAGCAAAACATATTTTTGGTCCTTTGATGCAGAATGAGTGGGGCATTCATTCACATTTGCTTTGATTCATTAAAGATATTTGTCTCGTTTAAGAGCTTCGAGAAAATGAATTGTCTTAACATTTGGAATCACTCACTAAGCAAGTGTGGCTATCAGTGTGAGTCCTGGGTCAACTTCAGGTGGAGCTGTGTCCCAAATTAGTCTGCCGGAAAACCTCGGGAAAACCTCAGACAGCACTTGGTGGTGGTAGGATTGAGACCCAACCAGTCTTCAGCACAACCTTCGCTATCACCAGTGTGTGGATGCTTTTCACCCTCTCACTTTTTATTACGACCCCTTTCTAGACAAGTAGAAATGAACTACCTCCCCATCAGCGTAACAAAACTGAAAATACTATTTTGTTGGAATTTTTTGATGAGGAATGGAAATACGGCAGCCGTTGAAAAAGCTGGTGGGAGGATGAATTAACTGGTGGTTGAGAAAATGATCATTCTCTGTCTGCTCGGCATCCACTCTAGTCCTCCTTTTTAAAGTTTGGTTCCATGTGCCCTTTCTGGGTTAACTGAAAACGTGTGGAAAACTTGGTGATACAGAGATACGGTGGGTTGCATCTAGTCAACACTGTCAGGCTTTATACAACACTCGAGACATTTCATGTTGCCACCAACAAAGCGTGTGACAGAATTGTGACCTTCCACATTATAGAATGTACTGGCTTCCCACTTGGCAGACAAATGTATCTAACGATACAGTAAGTAGAAAACATCCAATAGTGTAGGATAAAGGGCTCATTTTCCCTCCAGGTTTACGAGCTATTTAGTAAAGAGGACAACGTTTGCATTTGAGAAAGTTATCGTATAAAAGTGCGCAAATAAAATTTATTTCTAAAAGTCAACGAGAATGAGCACAGATTGTCGTCACTGTTTTGCAGCTTCGTTAACGAGTTCCAAGATGCTCGCTTTTATGGTCCCCAGGATCGCTGGTGACACCTGGGCCAATTTTCTGCTGAGAAGCTTCTCGAAGCTTTCTTCACTTTCCTTCCTAGTCACGAGAGACCACCTCGGATTATTTTCAGATACCTGCAGTTCTATTCCACTGATTGTATTCCAAAGGTTAGTGTGTCAGACGTGACCACAAATAGTTTGCTTTCCTTTGAGCCACGGAAATGACGCCAAAAAACGGCGTAAACGGCACTCGCGTAATTTGTTTCGTGCATCGTACCATCCAGTGGCTTAATGATGCAACTGAAGATAATTCATGTTCAAAGCGCATATGGGCAAGGAAACATGTTGAACAAATATATGGAGGACAATTAGCGTTGCTTTTCACTTTTATGAAATGGGGTGATCCCTTTCATGACTGGGAGGACTGAGGGCAGATATTCCTTTACCTGGTCGTACTAAAAAAACAAATAGACATACTTTGTAGCCTGTAGGATGTCCTCCTGCACAACTTCAGTTGGTGAGATCAGTCTGATGATGATGAAAGACACATTTCTGATGTACACATACACGCACAATTATGAGTTACCTTTTTCTTCCTTTTCGGACTTCGGTCTTTGTCGGCGTTTTAGTGCCGCTGAAAACAGAAATTCAGTTTACACCGGGTAGCATACGTAATTGCCCCTAGCTTTCTACTCGGAATCCAAGCTTATTTACGGAATTTCGTACGGTTTTCAATTGATCCGCACCATTTTCGTGAGTTAAACTCGATTAGTCCCAAATGCCTAAAGCAACTGATCCTGCAAGTACCGATACGAAATATTGACACTGAAACAGTGTACATCTGGAAAGAGAAGAGACACAGTGATATGTTTGGCCGTAGTACTGCAACTTGACGGTTTCCGAAATTTGGATGTGAAACGGTCATGTGACAGCAAGAATGTAAAGTTCCACGCACAAGTACTGCAGAAAGGGCACGCGTCGCAACTCTGTTATAATGGTTGTCGTACGATGCATTCTTCTATCTAAGCAAGAAAGCTGCTCACAACAAAGATGGCTTTCTTGCCAAGTGTGTGCAAAACGTCTCGTCTACCGACCATCAATTACCACTACACGAAAGCCGATGATTGTGCATCGTTCGGGACATTTATTGCTTCATTTCGTGCGCAGCAGTATTCTGCTCTAGAAGGTGCACAAACCAAAAATCATGCGCAGCCTTAGTTACTGTTTGGGCACATATTTCTTACGGTAGGTTGAGATCAGCTTACGTAGGTACTCTATGCATTTGTGTGGGTGGCAGAATGTTGCCGCATTTTTTCTTCTTCGTCCGCGAGGTCCCGCAGATTTGTAAATCCTACTCTACGAAAAAATTGAGTTTCCGCAGCAGAAAGTTAGGGGCGTGGGTAATGGCAGTCATTTGATGCTTACGTTGCGGAAACCGAATGCCCATTTGTACAATCCATAGTCTCGGGTGGGTCATCATCTGCCGGACTAAAGGGAAGCAAAGTAAGCCTCTGATACGTCCCTCTACAACTTCCTTTAAAGGAACTACCGCATCTAGTGTACGAGACCGCTTCATAGTCCCGAATTTTTCTTCCGAAAAGAGCTTCTATTATTAAAAAAACGAGTTTCGAAGATACGCACTAAGCTAAGGTTGCGATCATGATGACGTAAGCCAGGCAGAAGACGACTGTCTCATTTGCACCGCAATATACTAAGCGATATTCTAAGTGAAAAGTCCTCGGTCAATACACCGACTTTCACTCACCAATGAGTGTGTTGTGTGACTAACCAGAATCAACATTCACCTGATTGGCCTTGTCCGAGTGAAGCAAAGAGAGAATTCCGCTATGTTCTCATCATCCATCATCTACTTTGCCACGCATCACATTAAATTGTGCAGAAACTACTACACTAATTTGCGTCGGGTTTTTCAGCGTCTGTGATGAACCAAGAGTAAAATGGCACTGTAGTTTTGGAATCGACGGATGCGATAGTCCCTTTAAGGCAAGCTGTTCATTAGAAGACACTGTCATGAACTGTAACATTGTGCCAAAAATGGCCACACCATTTTGACACACACTGAGAATCGAATAATTTAGAGAGATAAATGCTCAATCGTTGTGGCCCGTCAGGTGAGAACGTCTGCTTTGTGTCCAGCTGTGCTCCAGTGGGGCCAAACACTGCATGCCGGATCCAACGTTGGTTTAGCGTCAAATTTTATTCCGCGTCGCAATAATTTCTCGAGAATTCTGGATTCACTCAAAACGTTCCAGACACAGTAAATGAAATCTGACAAAAAATAAAGGAAAGACTGCTAATATTGGGATTTCCGCTCGCGTGTAAGATGGGACAATTTGACGAGCATCTAAATGTTGAAGCGCGGATGAGTATTCTTACGGTTTCTCCTTGTCCTGGTTTCGTGCAACATCCGTGAGTACTATGACCACCTCCTTGTGAAATGGCGGCAAGCTGAAATTTCCATCAATATGTTAGAAATTATTGTAGGACCATTAAAAAGTGCAAACATTGGAATTGTATTATTTGTCAACTGCGAAGAACCATCTAGACGAATGACTGACAATAAAAATGATCCAAACATACGTTTCCTTCTTCTCTTCAGTCTTGGGCCTCCAAACACTCTCTCGACGAGCACTGTATGTGGCGTGAAATAGGTGGATTATTTACGTAGACAGTTACGATGGATGCAATTACCGTTTTGCCCTGGGAGACGGCTTCTCTGGTGATACAGTTGTCCGGACATCTTGCGGCCTGAAAAATGTCCCACTTTTCAACCACGACAAATATATAGGGCCCAAGCTAGCAATTTTATGTTATTCACTGCCTAGCAAAAATCAGGTGTTTGCTCATTTTTCGATCGGGACGATAAATCTTGTCCCCTCGCGAAAACACTTACTTACCTTGGACCTTCCGTTTGGCCAGCCTTTGATTTGCGACCCTTTCTGCGAAGAAACATTTTTAGACTGAGGAATGGCGGCAAAGGTTATATTCTGCTTTAGCACCGGGAATAGTTGGGAGCTGCATTTACGTTTTTCCCTCGTCGAGAAACTTGAGAAACTCCATGAGTGGCCATGCTGCGTCCGCTTCTTTCTTGCGTTTCAAGTACTGATGTTTGAGTGACTTCCATTTGATCTCGCATTTAGCTTCTGAAATGACCGCAAGTTTGGCTCTTCTACTCACCAAATTGTTTCATTATGCCTGGACAATCATTCTACTGGTTCTTTACCCTGAAGTAACGTGCCCAAAAAGAAACCACTCGGAACACCATGCTTTAATTCCTCATGTAAGGAATAAATCGCAGCGAAAATGTCCGGGCCATCCGGAAACACAATATTTTGAGCCGTCCACTACGCCCATCTCTCTCTCGTATAAAGCTCCTGTAGTTGTTTGTGCAAGATTACAATAAAGACAGAGTTCTCCATTAACTTGGGGAACATTATTCTTTCGCTTAAAATACATCAAAGCATTTCTGCGTTCATCTTGGAATGTCACCACACGTGCTTCTTCAGTGTCATCATCCGATTCACGGCTGTTGTCATTCCAACTGATGGCACAAATAACATTTCGCCACAGTCGTCCGCATCAACTTTTTTTACCTTCTATGCCGACATTTTGATTGACATTTGGACTGAAGGTCCTTCACTCCTCTGCAGCGTCAAATGACTAGACTGCTCATCACCTCACATATATACAATAGGCAAGGAGAAAATAATTGAAGCAGAGTGTACAGTAGTTGACTCTAAGCCTCAAGCTTGTCGGCGGCGCAAATGTACATCGGACATGAACTTGCACATAAATCCGGATAAGTGAGACAGATGGTTGGGTATTTTCCTATAGTGGTTCCTGGAAGGTGAAGCCCGGATAAAATGCGCAGACTGAAATCTGTCCCCACGATTTTTGTCCGGATAAGTGAAGCCCCAATAAACGGGGGTCGACTGTATTACTGAAATTGGAGCTGGTAACGGAAACACACCCCATAAAATAATTCCAGGGTCTTCCAAGTACCTTTAAAGGCTCAGTCGTCATTCTGCCCAGGAGGTAAAACACGGCTTATGGCTGTGACCCACGTATTTTGTAAAAATATCTGCAATAGTGATCTCTTCACAAACGTGACACTTGAATGAAAAAGATCATGGGACAGAAAGCGAGGCATATTAATACCATGAACGATGGGCGCTGCTCATTTGTTGCTAACTCCTGCGCTTTTGAAACTATAGTTTGGACTCGGAACGAGCGAAATTTACACTGCAGCTCCAAGAGAATTTAAAAAAAAAACAACATAAAAAAGTTTTCAAGGACTGTGAAAAAATTCCAGGGAAAAAGCATTTTTTGATTCCAGGGTCTTTAAGATTTCAAGGACCATTGGGAACCATTACTGGAAAGGGAAACAAAAGTGATCCGAATTATGGTAATGATTATTACTATTATGTGGTGACGTGAGCAGTCTTTTACTTGTTTTGGAAGGCACAGTTTGTGTCCCACTCTGCATAAGGCATGGTGGAAAGACACAGCACGATTGTTTCATTTCATTGTGGCACAGCGCACTTTACTGCTGTCAAGTTCACCTATGGATATTACCTTTAAAGGAGGAGCTGATGGAGAATGAAGAATTGCAGCAGGGCATAGGATTGGAATTTGAAATTAAGGGAGATGGTTAGTTCACACCGAAGTGAAATCACTTGCGTCACCACTTTGGCAACATTAGATGCTCTGAGAACGGTGAGCAAAAAAAAACACCAGACGAGTTCACCTGACAGCAGTGGTTTATCCATTATCCAGAAACGCATGCATACGTGGTGGGGGTGCAAATAATAGTTTAATGTACCATTACCGACACGTCTTAAGCTGAAATAACAAAGGATCCCTCTGGAAAATAAGTAGTCGTACTACCAGGTGCAGTGGGGGTATGGGTAAATCACTGCATGCCGTTCCACTACAGGAAACAGCAACGAAATTGAAAGGCTCAAGTCAAAAACGGCTCTTCCCTGGAATAGACCACATAAAGTTAAATGAAGTCATCCGTTTGACATTTTTTTGTCCCCAATTGTTTTTTCAACTTGCATTTGCATATTATTGTCATCACTCACGCGCAATACCCAATTGTTTGGAAATGTCAGCCCAGGCTTGCTTCTTCGCGTCCTTCTTGTGGTAGTTGGCATTCATGATATCATGTATTGCTGGATACTTCTCCACCATTTGGGCCAGTTTTATGTCAAAGTCGGTGGCCATGATAACAGCTTGCACTGTGAGTACGATAAGAATGTCTTCAAAGTCCCTAGAAGTCACTGTTTTCAGGTAATGGATTTTCAAACGCAGCGTGGTTCATCTGACATTTGACTAGAGTTGTGCGCCACGCCGTCGGTCAATTTAAGCTCGCCGCCGCCGGCCGGTCGCTTCAGTGCTTTGCTGCCGCCAGTGGTCACCGGCCGCCATATTGGTGGGCCCATCGCATCCTGTCGTCTGCATTTAGTTCAAGCGGTGCTGCCCGTATTTTTTAAAATTTCCTTTAAATTAATGGGCATGTCATGCCAGTTTGTTACAGCTTTGAGTACACTTCACGCGGACAGAGAAAGAGGGATAATTTTTCACAGGTAAGCCCTTTATTTTGAAGAAAAATCTGTTTATTTGTATCGCGTGCATCTGACAACTCGGACTTGTTTGCACTTCGCTGGTGCCATTGCGTACTAAGAAAGTATGTGCGACTGCTCCTACAGATCTCAAGACCATGTATTTTCTATAAACAATGCGCTTGTGCTTACAGGCTAATGCAGGCTAATGAAATACGCGGACAGCTGAACAACTGCAGAGCACTCGTGACAATAAAGTTATTTTAAGATGAGGAATGGGGAGTTTCATGCCAAGGTCTATACTCCACCTCATTGCTGGTGGCGATGTGGTGAATAAAATAACGAGCCCCTTCAGAATAAGGATCGAGGTCTTATTGTAGCACACACACACAGACACTCGTAGTACAAAATACGATAATGGAAAAAGTCAATCGAGAACCGTACAATACCAAAAACACATAATAACGAACGAGAACCGCGGAACACCACACGAAAAGCGAACAACAAACGAAAACAAACAAAAAATATAAAAACGGAGATACCTTACAATAACAGACACTGTGAAACCTTTCTGAGTAAAAATAATTAATTTTATAGGTTGACATTCACCAAATTCACCTTCATGCGTACGCGCCCTGTAGTTACGACCCCCTATTCGGTACATGCAGCAGAGAAGAAAAAGAAGGCAATTACCATTAAAAAGTAGAGGAACACGGCTGAAGCACGTTTGGAATACATCAGTACACTGGTTCCTTAGAAAGATGCGTGCTAATCAGCAATGAGGAGCGTTTAAAGCGCAATAAATACACCAAATCAAATCGCTTCCCATTGTTTCCTATGGGAGCAACCGGCGCCAGTGGACCCTCCAACATGGCGGCCGGTTGCCGCACCTCTCTCCCATGAGCTCCTCTCCTATGCGCGATCCAGCCTTACAGAGATCAGTGATCGGCGCGCTGCTGCCGTGCAGCGAACTTTTAATCCGTTCGCATTTTTAGAAAACTACTGGGAGAAAATATAAACTCAGCATCATGATGCGCTTTTCTGTTCTTGTTTCTGTGGCCCATCGTTCATTGTTGTTCATTGCTTCTAGTAAACTGTAGCTTCAGCCGCGGACAGGAACTCGGTAGTAGAGGTGTGCGCCGTGGGAATTTTTTTCGGCGGCGGCGTAGAGCAGGCTGAAGGCCCGGCGGCGTCAGCGGGGTCACGCCGATGCTGTCATATCGGCGTGCGCCCCGTGGGCTGTCAATATGTTCTCTTCTCCAACGGGGACGCACGAACACCTCAGAGCGGGGGTATTTTCTCCATCATAGACACCGCGACGGTGGCAGTATTTACTGTACCTTGCACCAAACAAGTGCGTCAGCACTGGATAGTATTATGAAAGAAAACCGAACACACAAAGGAACATTAGGAGAAGTAAAGCACTTCAAGAAGGTCGTCGCCCAAGAACTTCGACTGGGCGCGTTAAGTGCGCGTTAAGCGCTGGAGAGAACAACATAGCTAGATAATCAGAACGACGAGCCATCCCTTTAATGGCAACTACACATAACAGTTATAGCGAGTGCCGAAAGTTCAAAGGACGGCGACGCGTGAAAGCTCTGTCCACTGATCCAGTGGCTCTTTTTGGGAAACCATATAAATATGCGAACGTTAGCAAACGATATGACATAAGGCGCACCCACAACGTCATTGAACAGTATTTTTGCAGAGGCTGTAGTTATCATGAATAAATACTGTAAAACCAATTAATTTCGCAGCCCTAAATTTTCGCGAATCGAGTAGGGATATATTCGCAGCAACTAAATTTCGCCCGCTCCTCGAGTTCCTCGAAATTTCTCGATTCGCAAAATTCGCGAAAATTAAGGTCTCGCGAAATTAAAGGGTTTTACAGTGTAAACTTGTCCAGAACGAGTGGGTTGAGTCTGCCATGCTTCGCGCGCATTATAAGCCCCGCAATTCCGCGATTGAAAACACCCTCTCTGACTGGGTGCTTTTCGCCGGCACACACAACATGCACTATTTGCTACGCACTTTTCGAGCGCAGAAAGAGCGACGGGCAATCCACGTGAGAAGACCAAGTGCTTTGGAGCGATCGAGCTGATTGATGTAGACGCTAATCTGTTGGCCAGATAGGTCGCTTTCCAATCCAGATAAGGCGAAGCTCGCGTCATTTCTGCGCTCGGAAATTGCGTACTTCTTGTTTCGGCTCATTTGCATAGCGACATTCAGCGTCGGATATTTCAACGCACGTGCGCGTTTAAGAATTTCTTAAACATGGAATGGCTTTCAACGATGAATATCTTCCGTTCTGCTACCCCGTTTTTACGCGAAAACCCTTAATTAAAGAATTAATGTATTTGAGGTAATTAATGATCTTATAGTTACATACTTTCTTCGAGATAATATTCGCCTGACCAACTCAAAAGCGGCATCTATTTCGTTCCGCTATTTTTTAAACGAAAATTCTGTGACGAATAAAAAACAAAACACCTAGTATATGGATAATGACCATTGCTATGGTGTTGGTGGATGACCGGCAAACAACCTGCAAGAATTGAATGACAAGTTTTCCTGGAGTTGTGCCTCCAGGGTCGGCTATGAAACAAAACTCTAAAGCATAAACAGCATATCAGGAGATGAAATTGTTACTGCTAAAAACATCACAAATGAAGCCTGGAACCTAAGATAAAAGAAAAACAAACAAAATATTAGGTATGGGAGATATTCGTTTATAGAAAGTGGATCAAAATGGGCACATTACACAGCCGCGCGAGATTTTTCAACATCGGCGGCGGCGGCGGCGACGCGCCAACAGTTTTGGTACGGCGGCGACGGCGAGGCCCCGACCTCCGGCGGCGGCACACACCTCTACTCGGTAGTGCTCGGTCTGCTCGGTAGAGGTATGCGCCGAGGGCAATTTTGTCGTCGGCGCCGCCGCCGGTGGTGGTATTACTATTACTGGTGGTGCTATTACGGTGGTGGTATTACTGTGGTGTGCATGGAACACGTGTGGACTAGAGACGGCCTCTGCGTCATTGCTTCAATCGAACTCGTGGTGGAACAGAAGAACAGATTGGCTCGCTGAAAAGGGTTGCCATTGTTGACAGAAGGTTAAAAAGTAATCGATTACTCAGTAATTGATTACCGAAAATTGTAATCAGATTACTTTGAAAATTACTTGCTCACAAAATTAATTGATTACGTTAAACAATTACTGGAAAAAGTAATTGATTACTAGTAACGCGTTACGTACAACTCTACTAAAAAGCCACGTGAAGAACGTCAACACGTTACTTGAAAGCCCAGACAACGACTGTGCTCACCGCTGGTGTCACAGACGAGAAAAAAATATTGTAGAATATTGTTGTACACTACTACGATGGGGGCTAGGACGCACGAAGCCCCATAGTTGCCACACATTGCAGAGCAGCCCGTGAATACACGCGGAAGAAGTTGGGATATCTGCTGCAGAAAGAGTAGAATGGCATACAGCTCCGCCAATATTGACGTCCACGTGACATTGCACGTGTGGGACGACAAAAGCACACGATGAACACTCCCGTGTGGTAAGGGACAGATAGGGAGGGTGATGCGACTGTTTGATCAACGTACTGCGTAAGGTTCTTTTGCTATGTTGGATACCTATATTTCCCGTCTCAGGTAAAATAATGGTCCAAAACCGCCAAACTGTTTTTCGTAGCCAAGGGTCACCGGAAAAGGGAAAATGCCGAAGTAGGATGGCGCAAGCTGGCTGGTGGACCAACTCCAGAGTCTTGGCAAGACAAACAACCACACACAGAAGGCTCGAAGCCTCGCCTTTGTCTTGCCCAGACATAGGCTTGAAGTATGATAGAGTTGGTCCTTGCGCCATTCTATCTTGACGTTTTCCCTTTTCCGGAGACACGTCCACTGTCGACTTCGCCTTCATCATCGGACCGTGCTCTGGCAGCGCCTCTCGGGGCTTGGGTGCGTTTCCCTCGGAGCACTCCTTGACCCCGTGCAGCGAACTAGCCAGTGGAGTGTCACAAAGGCGGTGCTCCGTTATCTGCGTGATTCGGGCCTCCTGGATAAAGCTCCTGGGCTAAAACAGTTTGTTGGTTTTAGACGATTATTTTACCTTGGACGGGAAATATACGTAACGAACATAGGAAAAGAACGTTGTTTGGCTATCGACACAAGGGCGGGAGACACGTGCAGTGCAAACACAGCAAAGTTTATTACGACAACCGCAGCACTAAATACTCAAAAACCTCAGTAGGGGAAGGAAGGAAAAAAGAGGGGGTTTGTTTACACAATTCCCGAGGCTAGCAATTTCAAGAGACTCTTTGCTTTCCAAGGAAAGGAACGCGAGGAGATTACTCAAAGAGTCTCTTGAAATTCCTAACTGCGGGAATTGTGTAAGCAAACACTTTCTCGTTTTCCCACTCGGAGTTGCTGCGTTTGTCGTAACAAGCTTTGCTGTGTTTGGGAATCTATGTTGTGTCCGTCCTTTTCGCACCGTGTCTCCAGGTTCTAATCTTTCAACTGTTCGGCTGACAGTGAAATGTTTCTAATGGCATCACTAAGCCGGCGGGTCACTTATAGCCTATGTGTGCATTTTTTATTTATATCGGTGATGGTGATGCGATAAAGAAATCACATATTGATTTGTATCGAAATGGGGATATTCATATCGGAACCAATTGAGCGCAAGCATCTCTGCAGCACCAGAGAGAGCCTAACGTCATACCTTAATCAAAACGTGTCCACAAATTCGGCGATCATTTTCCTCGATACCTCGGGGTTGCATCCCATTTCGCCTGTTCCATTTTGCCTAATCAGGATTATGCTATTAAAGAGGCGGGAGGGGTGCGTTAGGCGAAATGGGACTGCCGTGCAATCTCATTAGGCGAAACGGGACTGTCGACTAGTGGGCGTTACCTACATGTCCCCGCCCGATAGCGACGTCTGCAAGAAATGAATGTGCTCGTCCGACGACAACCTTACGTCGTCCGAAACAAGGACATTTGCAAACGAAGGTGTGTGCGATACCACTAATAATAAAATTAATCGATTATCATCGAGTAAAATGTTTTCGTTGATTCATCAATGGGTGGATGGATGAATGTTTCCCATACAGACTGGACACAGAAGTGACACAGGTCTTTCGGTAGGCTCAGGGAACTGGAAAAGGGGAATGAAAAAAAGAAAAGAACGGAGGTATGACAAAGGGTAGGCCGTGACCAATCATATGGTCGTGACCTGTGCCAGACCTCATTGGTTTAGCACACAGTCACGAAATATAACACGTAAAGTGACTTTTGGCAGCACGCTTGAATAGAACTACTCGTAGCAAAGGGATAAAGTTGTTATGTAGAGATGCATAATTAACATTGACTTCCCGACAAGAAATAACAAATTTCTCGCATTTATTTTTCAGGAAGCACACACAAAAAATGCATTTAACGTAATGTTATGCTTGAAAAAAACAACAACAACAACAACAACAAGGTTGTAAAGTTGAAAATGAAAGGTGTGAAAATGCGAAAGTGGCTTTTGGAAGCACGCCAGTGGACCGCCTTCTTTGCTCACGTGACACGGTTTAGTAGGCGAAGTGGAACTGTCTGCAGCATATACAGGGTGTCCCAGAAAACGTGTCATAGAATTATAATAAAAAAACTACGCCACCTAGAATCATGCGGTCAACGGCATTTGTTCTTATTAGGTTTTTGCCACCTTCTAAAGTTAATGTCATGCACCCCAAGTTTAATTATGTAAATATTTGCGAACTGAACTCGGAAATTTGCCAAGTAAAGGTCACTTTTTTACCCCACCAATATGAAGAGCGTGCCAAAGTCACTCAAATTCATGATAATTGACAGTGATATTCACGAGCTATCCCATCGGAAAAAATAGCCGAATATCATGCTTTTCGGAGCACCGGACCATAACGCGCGATGACTTTTTGAGCGCAATGCTCGCAGTCCGACGAAAGGAGGTTCCGAAGCCAGCCCACAGAGTGATAGTAGAAAAAGTAACAGTTCCTAAAATTGGGAGAGGGAAAGCATTATCTCAGCGAAAGTCGGACATGATAAGCCGTGCCTGCGTTATCCCTTTCTGCGATGCCGGGGTGGGCTGGGTTTCCAACCTCCTTTCGTCGGACTGACAAAGATTGCGCTGAAAAATTCATCGTGCGCTATTCTGTGCGACCTCCGTAGAGCATGATGTTCGGCTATTTTTTCCGATGGGATAGCTCCTCAATATCCCTGTCAATTATCATTAAATTGAGTAAATTAGACACGCTCTTCACGTTGGTGGGGTAAAAAAGTAACCTTTTCTAGGCAAATTTCCGACTTAAGCTCGCAAAAATTTACATAATTTAACTTACGTTACACGACATTCACATCATGAGGTGGCAAAAACCCAGCAAGAACAAATGCCATTGACCGCATGACTCTAGGTGGTGTAGTTTTTTTATTATAATTCAATGAGACGTTTTCTGGGACACCCTGTATTAGGCGAAATGGGACCCCCTTTAGTTGGAAGTTTGTAAACTTCCTAAGGTATGGCGAGATAATCCGTAAAAAGGCATTAGGGGGCTTAGTGGGAAGACACGATCCCTGGGTCACCTGTGTTTCTTTTTCATCCGTGTTACACCGAACAAGTCTGCATACGTACCGCCGAAACGGTCGCAGAAATAAACCAAATATTTATCTCATTCAAGTTTTATCCCTGTAATTTTCTTAATTCGAAAGAAAAGTGAAAACGCCGATTGGCGCATAGAGATCATGGAGGAAGGAAACATAAGAGCGGTCCTTGCATATGGTGTATTTCGGTGGTCATTTCGTGGCAACTTTTTTTGCGAGATCCCCAGCAGTCATGTTCGTTTGGCCACAGCGAAGCAATCTGCATGTTCGCGTGGCGCTTTCAGAGCGCCCGGAATTTGCCAGCTGGCACTTTTTCGCCCGGTCTTGAAACGACAGACCAGCGGGTTGCCCAACTATATCCGGTGTCGTCACATCCGCATTGCAACGGTGGCGAGTGCCCTCATTGGCCTGCACGTCCAAACTTACGTGGTTTATTAGCAGACGATGGAACCCGAAGATGGGCGACCGCGATGCCCCTAGCGTCATCTAATAGCGTCCTCGATAAACTGCACCGGTGCGCCCCGGTGCGACCTGGTGCGGCTTGCCATCCTCGATAAACTGCACTGGTGCGCACTGAACGTCTTCGATTAAAGGAGTGCACCCTTTCAGTGCAGCACTGAGTTGCCCCGAACCCACACCGAGAAAATCGGCCGAGCGCCAGAGTGCAATCCCAAGAAGCATCGCGATTGCCGGAAGCACGGAGGAAGGCAGAAGCGGCAAGTAGCCAGGTGTAGCCGGGCAAGTAGCAGCAGCCAGTCATCGTCAGCATGGCATTCGATCGGTGCCGCTCGCCAGGTGCCTCTCGCTACGGGTCGCGCAGCCTACGAGCCACAACGAGCACAGATCTCTAGGTAGCGCATGCTAGTACCCATCAGATCCACCAATGCAGTGCAGTTTCATGTTCGATAATGCCTCCGCCCAGGGCACCGCCAGTGTAGAGCGCCACGCACCACTGTGGTTTCGGGGCAATTCCGGAGCAAGTTTATCGAGGACGCTACAAGTGACTAAAACCGTTGGATTCCTGGCACTCATGTTCGGGTGGCAACGGTCACGGGATCCAGCTCGGGCGGTTGGCAAGGGATGGGATATTCACGTAGATCGCAACGGGGACGTTTCCAGTTCTGCTATCTCGCGTTCCAGAAAACATCTACAACAACAACAACAATAATTTTATTTCGAGATGATGGATCGGGTGTTCTATCGCAATGGCCGATAGGTCGACTAAGGTCGATTAGTCGCCGAGTATAGTTGTCCTACAGGGTGTCCACGCACGAAATTTATGCAGCTCCAAGTGTTTTTTTTTATTAAAATGTGTCCAAGTAAAAAAACGAAAAATCACCGTGAGGCTCATCAACTTATTTACTGTGAGCAAAGGCTGTGGGATATCGCCTTTGAAGATGAAACATTTCAGCCGCGATGACCAAATTAAAGTTGTTGCAAAAGACGCTTCATACGAATATGAATGTTGCAGTATAAGTAATGTGTACTACAAAGGATTTATTGGACTTGTTCTGCTCATAGTGCAGTTATTCCACAGCATGGCATTGTGAACGAATGCCAGAGAATGTATCTACGTATCTGATGGCCAATGCTCAAATGGTCCACATAACGCAACTTGGCATGTGTAAATACAGTAGGTGGTATTCCTTCTGGTTTTAATGTGTGGTAAGTTTTCCTTTATCTGTGTAATCCCTAAATCTTACTCAGGTGAAATATACGAGTGGTTTATAAAACCAAGTGCACTCGCGAATTTTTTTTTAAAAAGCCGCTCGTATATGTTTCCATAGGCAAGTATATTTTGCCTGGGTTCCAAATATATTGGACCGATATAAAGTCGAGCAATACTTTACCCGTGTGCATAGCGGCCCGGAAATTTAGGCAGTAAAGACTATGCAGGCAATTAGGCCCTCAAAAAGCAGGAAAAGAGGTAAAAATAGGCACGTTAATCTGGTACACTCTTTGGCTCTGCTGGTGCTTCAGAATGCTGCATCCAGAAAAAAAGGCTACGGCACCAGCTTTGACTCAGCCAGACTAGAACATCGCGTTATTGAATACAACATAAAGTAAAACCCCGAGACTAGGGAACACGAAAGGACAGACACAACACCAAGTCTCAGTTTGTCACACGAAGTTTGAGACTTGGTGTTATTGTGTCTGTCCTTTCGTGTTCCCTAGTCTCGGGGTTTTACATTATGCATCATCTTCACCAGCTCGCTTGCTTCCTAGCCATTTTTTCATTGAATACTACTTTTAGTTTTTCGCCCTCGAAGACCTCGAAAGTCCAAGAGAAGAAAAATGCAGTCTGAGACTGAAGGGCATCTGTGAATGTTCAAAAAAGCTACAGTTCAATAGAGTCGATAAAAAGGTCACATTTTTGTGACTCCCTTAGTAAACCAGATACTTTGAGGCAAAAGAGCTTCATCGTCATTCTGGAACACATAGAAAGGACCGGTAATCCACAAGATGTGGGTTCGAGTCCTACAGCTGGCTAACCTTTTCAGTGACTTCCATCTTTCATCATTCTCTCTCGACTATTATGCGTGGACGGGGGTAGTTTAGTATTTTTTCGCAGCAGTTTCCACAAAGAAGGAACATTCACAATTTTTCTACAGCACAGTAAAGAAAAAAAAAAAGGTTGTCGTGTATGTATACGGTTAATGTCCTTGACGAAACAGCGAAAGCGTTTTTCTGTGACAAATACTATTTTGCAGGTTTAAGCAGGAACGTCATCTTGTTTCCGCACTACACCGGTAACATCCCCAGTTAAGGAGGATTATGCTCGCTGTAGGATAGAAAAGCGTGTATGATTGTTGTGCGATAATCCTTGTACTGTCCAACAGAACGTCGAGAAGGGCGGTAAGGTGAGCTCAAGGCCGTAATCCTTGATGACCTGCTTGCGAGCGAAAGGAACATTTCACCCGCGCACGATAGATGGCATCGTGCATTAAAGTGCGCGTATGGCTACCGTGGCGCGGACACAAGATGGCTCGCTCTTGGAGCTCAGTCTCGGTACTCTGAAGCGAAGCTCATTTTGCTCATATAGTGACTCTATAGTACGGTGGAAAGAGTGTTCGGATGAATACAACTCTTTTGTATAGCCGTGAGGTGCTTTAATAGTGCCTACTTCTACTGTATATGCTCCCTTTTGTCGATACGCCTGGCAATCCTCACGCGATAGTATTTCATTCTTTTCCTGTCCTGCCCAGACCTGCCGCCATGATGACGGAGTCATCACATCAGTGAATTAACTGTGCGCCAGTAATAGATGAAATCATTAAATTACTTTGCAAAGTTTATTCCAGCGTGTTTCATTTTCCCCCAGGAAAAGGTACAAGACTCTAACCTGGCATTTTCCTTCTTTCTCTCCAATAAGCCCATGTTGAAATTGTTTTTATTGATCGTAAATTGCAGTCCAGGATTGGACGTCTATGAGGTGTCGCTCATATAGACGCTCATTTCCGCTCATGGTTTGCGGGGTGACGAATCGCGTTGTGTCTGTGTCCCTCGGTGCAGCGGTCGGGCAGAAGAGGGGTGGGTTCCACCCCAAGTGAGTGCCCAGAAGTTCAATTTCAAACTCAAACTCGAATTTTCAAACTCGAATTTTGTAATTGGGTTAATTGGCTCAGGCAAACAGAAAGCGAGGTGTCAAATTTGAGTCCATGTGCCCTTTCTCTTTTACTACGTTGAAAACGACCTGGATTGAAGCAGCAACGACCACCTTTTCAAGTCTTTCGAAAAATCCTTGTGACGATCGAATATAATCTCCTGTATGAGCATTTATTGCGATTCCATACGGATGTGACCCACGACGTCATAAGGGAACCACAGAAGCGCAAATATGGAAACGTATATTTTGTTTACACCACGGATGGTATCCGCAGAATGATTGCCGGATGTGGTCGCAGATATCAATATAGCGGACCGAATAAACTTCATGTAAATAAAAGTGATCTCCATGGGGACACACCGTTAACCGTAAAGGCAACAAAAGTTTAATTACGAATCAACCGACGTTTTTGGGAACAACTCCCAATGTTCCATATTTAATATCGTTTGATGAGGAAACTCGCTGACAGAACTAGCGAAGCCATTGAGGGCCGCGACCTTCATAAAAGACCATTTAAAACGGTCTTGTGTGGGTTAATTTTTCGAAACCATGGCGAAGCTTTGCTTAGATGGCCTCTGTTATTGGAGAACTAAACGAGATTAGGAAGGATTTGCAAGTTTGCCGTTAGGACTGTCTGTAAAAGCTTCACCTATCTGGAAGGTCGCTTGTCATGTAAACGACGAGCACGCTGAGGACGATCAATATTGTGTCACAGCAAACGCAAAATATGCATTGTAATAACTTCGTGGTACTTTGCTTCATAAGGGACCACGTAAAACCCCTCTTGTTTGTGTTTATTTTTCGAAACGATGGCGATACTTTGGTCAGACGCCTTCCGGTAGAGAAATACAGCAGAGTAGGAAGAGCGAGCAGTTTGACCTCAGGACTATCTGTAAAAGCTTCACCCTTCTGGAAGGTCGCTTGTCATGTAAGCGACGAGCACGCTGAGGACGATCAATATTGTGTCACAGCAAACGCAAAATATGCACTGTAAATACTTCGTGACATTTTTCATAAAAGGTCGTTTAAAAACGCCTTGCTTTGTTATGTATGTTCCTTGATACAATGTGGATACTTTGATTAGATGACCTCCGTTATGGCCCGGGAATAGTAAGCCCCCATCGTGGCTGACCTTTCCCTTCTCTTTTTTTACTTTGCATTAAACATATTCCCCACCTCCGTATTGGAGAAATACGGCAGTACCTACTTGTTGTAGTTTTGTACACTACACTATAGTCCTGTGGACTATCTGTAAGAGAAGAGCTTCACTCGTCGGGAACCGTCGTCACCTGTCGTCTTCACCGATGCGTCTTTAATGCCTGACGCAACGGGCGCAGCCGTTTACATTACCGATACAGACCATGAAGAGGCCTACAAATTGCCCTACCCCATGTCGTCCACCGATGCCGAATTCTTCAGCATCCCCTGAAGTACATTTCTGACTTGCCACCTGGGAATCCTCACCGACAGCAAGGCGTCCGCTTGATGTCGTCCCGCCCCAACCCCAGCCTGATCATGCTGACGTACGACAGACTCCGCGCCAATGGTCATGTTTTATCCGGTAGCACCCGCGCAGACGCAGCTGCAAGACGAGCTGCCACAGCTGCTACTCCTGCAACTTGACGTCTGCCCCTTACACTTATGGCTTGCGATTTATCTATTCGTCACCGGTGTGCCGCCCGTACCCAAGCATTTAGATCTGAGGCCGCCGCCTATAAGAGTCACATGCAGTCCATCGACCCCTCGATGGCCTTCTTACAAAATGGGCCAATCTAGCTCCCCCATTTCATGGTGTAAATGGCTTGTCCCATGGGTGGCACACATCTTTTTGGTGTTTCCTTTACACTCGAATGAAGGGTGTGTTCTAAAACACCCTTTAATTAACAGTATTCCTAATGAAACACTCTCATTATATAAAGACAAAATCACCCTTAAAAGGGGAGTATTCTATTGAAAACACCCTTCAGGGTGGCAGACATTCCCTCTCAAATAGCTAGTGTCTTCCACGGCAGCATGCCGAGACATACAGTTGGACGTTCCTGCTTCTATGGCAAGCAACACCCTGAACACGGCAGCCGTGGTTCCATCGTAGAACCTAGAACGTCGAACGGAGCGCTATGCGTCAGCACGCCTCGTTAGCTTGGTAACACTGTGGGACAAAAGTGAGTGCCGAGGTTTCAAGGGACCCCTAATTATTAAAAAAATGTACTTGAGAAGAAACCTGCGTCATACTTGGTGAAGGTTTTTGCCGCCCAAACAGGTGGTTTCCATCAGTGTACCTCATTAATTTGTCTAATTAGCTTAATTGGACTCAAAAAGTCATAAAGAAGGGTAACTTTTTTGCGCTAATTAGAAAGCGCCACAACACCCCCTTTCAGTCACAATTACAGGATCTTTCACGATCTTTTTCTTTCGAGAAAAAATTTTTACACCCGAAAACACGTAAAAACTGCCTGAAAAACCGTCGCTCGTCAATGCGCTCGTTCGGACAAATTGCCCCGCCAAGAATGGGGAGAACGAACGGACAAGAAAAAAGAAGAAACACCCAGGAGAACAGCCGTAAATCATAAGATAAGATAAGAACAGCATAAGATAAGCTTGTGAAGGCAAAATACGTGATTGCATCCCCTCCCTGTTTTCTCATATGCTGTCATGCGCAGTGGAAGTGTCTTCGGGCTGAGGCGATAATCCCGCGAAATCCGAAAGCGCGCTTACAGAGCTGGCAAGTTTTCGGGTGTCCAAATTTTGTGGAAAGATCGGAAAAGATCCTGTAATTGTGATTGAAATGGGGTGTTGTGGCCACGGGCTTTCTAATTAGCGCAAAAAAGAAAAAAAAGGAGAAAAGTTACCTCTCCCTGGGAATTTTTCGAGTTCAATTAAGCTAATTAGACAAATTACTCAGGTATACTGATTGAAACGACCTGTTTGGGCGGCAAAAACCTTCACAAATAGGTCGCAGAAAGTTTCTAATTTTTATCTCAAGTACATCTTTTTTAATAATTAGGGGTCACTCTTAACTGAAACACCCTGTATACTGAAATGTTCGTTAAATGTGGTAGGACGGGAACGCGTTTTTGTAATTAACACCCACGCTTGCCAAAGATATCAGCTAACATCCTTCCCTGTCAAATACTGTGTTCTAAACTGAAGTTATTGTCTATAATGTGATTACCTGCTGAGCAGAGGCAGAGCTATGGAACCAACATAACGAATTGAAACACTATTTTTAACACCATATTCCCAGTTCAAGTGGGATGTAAAAAATGTATTGTACGTAAACACCTGTTTGAACACCTCTCTTTACATCCTTAATGATCGACATTGGATAAAATGTCGATATTACATCTTTAGTAATGCGGGAAAGCAAATTGTGTTTTTGACCGAATAAAGGTGTAAAATGAATTACTGTGCTTGTCTTCCACCTGTGGCGAGATGGCCGATATTCCTCATTATCTGCTGCACTGCCCATTCTCCAACGATAAGCCCTCCGTCTGTTTGGTAATGTTCGTTGATAAAATGTCGATGCCGTGGCCTCCGTTATTGGAGAAATACAGCAATATGTAGTTGTTGTTTTAGCTTCATCCGTCGGCAAAGCCGCCTGTAATGCAAACAACGAGCGAGATCAGGACGATCAATGTTGTGTCACAAGAAACGCAAAATATGCTCTGCAACAATTTAGTGGCTTTTTGTTTCGTCGTTGGTACAGCAAAATAGGTGTTGGCTAATCTGAGGCGTCTGAGATAATTATCTCCAATGAGGACAAGAAAGGAAACGTCTTCGCAAATCCGATGATACAAACAAGGTCTCTAATTAAGACATTCTACTTCGCCGGCAGTGAATTAAGCAGCGACGGATTGCAAATAAATTACTTTAAAACCATGTGACCGGTTGATCCAAGACGCAGTCGAAAAACATCCTAATTAAGTGAGGCTCGCATCCGACTTGTTGTGATCAATGGATGTCTCTTTTTTAACACGCCAAATAAATATCACCCACAATACGTGATCTTTGGGAGCCCCTTGGAAGATTACATAATTGATAAATCTGTTAGCCTCCGTCATAAGCGGAAGACAAACTCTACGTTCATTGGTCAGTTGCAACCACGAAGGAAACTTTCTGTAATTCCCACTTAATCCCGAAGAACCTTCTAATGAGGAGCAGAATTCCCGCTGTGCGCGCATCCGTCATAAGCGGCCATATTACCGGAAGTCACGTGGCGTCCGGAACGTGAAACAGCGTGAGGCCGGCTATGCGTCGTCACGTTCCAATAAATGGGATTCGTCGGGAAGTTTTCTTCGTCTGTGGGAGAAAGTGGAAGATCTTAACCACGGAGGGGAGTGTTGTGTCCTCATGGAGGAGGCTTTCAAGTATATAGATAACAATCCTTTTTATTTGCTTGTTTTCAACTATTGCGTCAACATCGTGCGAAAGTGATGTAGAGAGAGAGACGTAAAGCCACGAATGATTATTATTGGACGTACCCAATATGAACATGCTACCTTCAGATACTTTCGTCCAACGTATTATAACGAAGCCGCACCAACTTGAGCGAACTTGTTCTAATCGGTTCGTCGCACTGCACATCCATCAGTGAACAAGTGCGGCGAGCCAAAAGCTCCGTTTCGGGTCTCCTGCACTTGAGTTCACTCGGGAGATGACCAAGCCTGCGACTGAACCGGTCCGTTTCTTGTGGCATTCAAGGTACCAATGTTACAAATCGGCTGTGTAGGGTTTGCTCAGAAATATTGCTAGGAATGTACTAGTGGTAATAACCGGGTAAAAATCAGACGACAGGTTTAGAGACTAATCGGCAGACGAAGGCAACCCTGGGATCCAGGACATCCTGCAAAATCATAGTCTCAACATACAGGGTGTCCTAGAAAACGTGTCATTGAATTATAATTAACAAACTACGCCACCTAGAATCATGCGGTTAACGGCATTTCTTCTTATTAAGATTTTGACACCTCCTGATGAGAATGTAATGTATCGTAAGTTTAATTATGTGAATATTTGCGAATTGAACTCGAAAATTTGCCAAGTGAACGTCACTTTTTTACCCCACCAATATGAAGAGCGTGCCGAATTCACTCAAATTCATGATAATTGACAGTGATATTCATGAGCTATCCCATCGAAAAAAAAAAAAAAAAACAGCCGAAAATCATGCTCTTCGGCGTCGGAGCACCGGACCATACACTGTTAAAACACAACTTGACCACATAGCACGCTCGTAGCCAACCATCATACCGAATGATATCATTCTGTGTCATGATTTGCTCAAAACAGGGGGGAGGCGCCTATCTGGGACAAGATAATCTGTCCCAGATAGGCGCCTCCTCCCATTTTCACCAAATCAATGCACAGAATGATATCATTCGGAATGATGGTTGGCTAGGAGCGTGCTATGTGGTCAAGTTCCGTTTTAACAGTGTAACGCGCGACGCCTTTTTGAACGGAATCGCTCTCAGCCCGACGAAAGGAGGTTCCAAAGCCAGCCCACAGAGTAGAACAAGTACACTCTTAAAAATGAACTTCACCGCATAGCACGCTCCTAGCCAACCATCATCTCGAACGATAACGTTATCTGCCCTGATTTGTTGAAAACGGGAGGCGTACGCCTTTTTTGTGACAATTATGAACCGCATATGTGTCACAAAAAGGCGTACGCCTCCCGTTTTCAACAAATCAGGAGAGGCAACGATATCATTCGAGATGATGGTTGGCTAGGAGCGTGCTATGCGGTGGAGTTCATTTTTAAGAGTGTAGCAGTTCCTAAAGTTGGGAGAGGGAAAGCATTATCCCAGCGAAAATCGAACGCGATAAGTCATGCCTGCGTTATCTCTTTCTGCGAAGCCGGGGTGGGCTGGGTTTCCAACCTCCTTTCGTCGGACTGACAAAGACTGCACTGAAAAATTCATCGTGCGCTATCTTGTGGGAGCTCCGTAGAGCATGATGTTCGGCTATTTTTTGCGATGGGATAGCTCCCGAATATCCATGTGAATTATCAGTAATTTCAGTAAATTAGACACGCTCTTCACATGGGTGGGGTAAAAAAGTGACCTTTGCTTGGAAAATTTCCGACTTAAGCTCGCAAAAATTTACGTAATTATACTTACGTTACGTGACATTCACATCAGGAGGTGGCAAAAACCCAGTAAGAGCAAAAGCCGTTGGCCGCATGACTCTAGCTGGCGTAGTTTTTTTTATTATAATTGAATGAGACGTTTTCTGGGACACCCTGTATACACACACTGAAGCTTATTTACGGGGCACAGGAAAAGACGCCATTATCCAGATGTCCTGACGAGTGCACGTGTGTCCCAACTTTTCTCTCTCTTTTATTGCCCCTTGAGGGTCCGTACACAAAGTAACAATGCTTCTTGGAGAGCTCTCTGTTTCAAGTTGTGCAAGAAGCGAGGGCAAGAAAGTCCGTTCCGCACAGGGGATGTGACAGCCAGGGCCGTTGGGGGCACATTGCGGGGCCTGCTTCTCCTTCATGGCGTGAGATAATGCCCAAATCTCGTTGGACACTCCAGGGATAAGAAAGAAGGCGAAAGTCAAAGCAGCTGCTGATAGTATCCTCACGCACACACGCTGGTGAAGCACACGATACAGCGTTACACTCAAGTGCAAAAGCAATGGGGCAGAGTTTTAAAACTGGCATCAGTTGTTGTCTTTGTTGGGGAAAATCAGTAAATTATGGATATAAGTATGGTGGGCTAAAAGGTTAAGGAAGATGGGCTCACAAATTCTGTGACTCATCTAATCAGTCAACACTATCAGGCTATTCTTTGCTCGGACTTATCACCAATCCTGATCCTTTCCTGATCCTGATCCTGAAAACAACAACAACAAGTACACGAATGATGATGGGATTCACCGACTGAAAACAAGTTACTGTCACTTGAACCAAATAATGAACTTGCTTTGTGAGAGTTTCTGAGTTACAAGTCGTACACTTTGTTGAAATTTATTTGTCGTGTTGATGAGAGAGAACAAATTATTATGCGAACAACAACAACATATATATTGTGATGATGAAGTGGGGAGGTTTTGAGTGGAACGCTACCCCATAGCTAGGGGTCTAATATGAGTGGTGACAATGATGCGTGATGACGATGAGAGATGACGGGAGTGATCCAAGTGGCGATGACGATGCTGGACGTGATCGTGATGGTGGGAATGTCCGAGGGCGAACAGAGCAAAGAGAACACGAGAGAGAACAAATTATTATGCGAAACTTGTAACATTGCCAATTCAAGCAATAAATATCTTTACATACATACAACATTCAACAGCGTGCTGTCAATTCGCACACATCTTGTTTCGAGTGATCATTGCGCCTTGTTGAATAACATGAGGCCTTTTTTGCTCGATTTACGTCATGGTTTAATTCAATAGGACCTCATATGAGTGTTCGATAACTGCGGGCGATCAATCAATTATCTCCACGGACATATACAGCACCTAGCCTAAAAGATCTATAAAGACCACACTCTGGAAAACAGCAGACGCTAATTTCTTCTTGTAGCGCCCGGGGGCATCGGTGCTAATCACCATAAACAGTTGGGAGGAGAAAGGGGTTATGTACACAACTTAATTAGCCTGAAGGAAAGTCAATTCATGCGTGCAGATATAAACAATTTGGAAGGAGAAATCTCCCAGAAATGGGCTTACTTGCACAAGCAGACGGAAATAACTTGTACTAAAAGAGCTCATCAATGGAAGGGTTATTTATTTGCCTGCCTTATATTATATTCTATGTGCCTCTTGTATCCCTTCTTAAAGGTTGCGCCATTCCTATCAGAATAATTAAGTAAGAAAACGTCATGTTTTTCCTCTTACCGCTCCATAAAAATTGAATTAATTAAAAAGACGGGCCACGTTAATTACGTTCATAATTAAGTTGAGGCTTTCATGTTGGTCGTGCCGTCTAATTAATTGGGAAAAATTAATACACGTTAAAAGTGACGGCTTTTCGATGCCGTCAAATGAAACGCAAGAGGGATTTACTTTTGTCCGGTTCATGGACGTACTGAGAGGGGGGCAAAGGGGGCGTGCACCCCTCCCCCTAGAGCTCCAAGGTCGTTTGTGAAATTAGTGTGTTCTATAGTCATAGGTTGTAATGATCATTCTCAGATGTCATAATGGTTACTCTGAGCACCCGCGCAGTCCGCCTCCAGAAAAAGAGGTGTGTCTCTGTGTGTGTGTGTGTGTGTGTGTGGGGGGGGGGTGGCACGCTTGCTCCCACCCCCTCCTCTCTTACCCCCTTCTCGGAAAAAGTCCTGGGAACGCACATGGTTCTATCCTGTTCCAAAGTGTCGCGTGCTTCCACGAATGGTGGAAAAACTGCCGTTCTCTTTTTGATCCCACGACGGCTACAAAATTCGGAAGCAGAAAACGCTAAAAGAAATTGGGTTATCACCTTTTCGGAACCGTCTAAAACATCCGGTATTGGGAAATGCGTAGCCGTAGTCTCACACTTGAGGAAAGAAATAATGTTCAATATTTAGACATTAGTCCGAAGCCTTCCTCCCACCGCATGATATCTCACCCTTTCTCAATCGTTCCCTCCACAGGGGGCACGTGACCGATGACGTCACGCGCCAAGATTCGATTGGTTGGAGTCAGTTGAAGAGGTGGGCGTGTTCTCTTATAAATATAGCAACTTGTGGGAGAGATTGGCAACTTTTCTAGGCGGTCAACGGGAGTCACCGACGTGAACGTGAGTGCCTTCTTATTTCATATCTCCAGTTGAAGAATGAAATAACTCGGGGAAAAGCTCCATTGCCGGGAAGTGAGGACTATGCTAGCGAGCTGGTTTAAAGTTGTCCCTCAGTTTTGGGGTTAAAACAGGAGGACTTGTCCTGTACGTTTGTTTGTTCGCCCCTTTTCTTGACTCCAAACTGAAGGTAATGTCAAGGAGGGTTATAGAGTTCCTGACTTATTTCAACTGAATGGATTCTTGGGATGCTTATGTATTTGTAGTTTGTCTCGGCTGAGAGGCGTTTGAGTTGATAACAGCTACTTATCGGACTGATTTCCTTCGCAATCGATGATAATATTTACAAAGTGAATCCCGTAGAGATTGTAAGGAGATAAAAGTACACTCAAAAAACAGGACTTGACCGCATAGCACGCTGAGCCAACCCTTGCTGATACGGTCATCGCTTCTCATTCGAATATATAAAAATTGCGCCCACCTCTTTCTTTGAATCAGAAGCGATAGCCCTATCATTCTTGACAATGGTTGGCGCACAGCGTGCTATGCGGTCAAGTCAAGTGCCTATACCTAATGCACAAAATTTAATTGTCGGGAGAGGATCTTCCTAAGAAGGGTTTCTGTTGTGCCAGGGAGATGGGTTCCCACTATGGTGTTCACACCTTCATTTCGTTCAATATTCCCTCATGCAAATATCTTTATTCTACGACATGCGGGACCAGGGATTTCCTCAAAAATATCTCGCAACATTTTCTGATACGACTATCATCAATCTGCACAGCTGATACGGAATTCTTCCCAAGATAAATATCGTTGCGGAACAACACATTTGGAACAACAGCGGTAAGAATCGGCTCGAGGGGCAAAAGTGTCTCATTATGCGACTCCGTTTGAACCACAGTCGTCAGTCAGAAAAAAAAAAAAAAAAAAACGGCACAGAAGACCCAAGGCCCGTCCGGCAGGGTAACCTCGAAAACTGCGTGTATAGTTTATGCCTAAGGAGCTCTGTTCTACAGAAAAACGATCTTCCTTCCGTGAGCCTTTCCATCCAGTCTTGCCAGAAACGAGAGAATATCCTTTCCACCTCCACGTTAAAGCACAAGATATCTCGATCTTCGTCGAATATAAGGCAGGGTTTTATTCGCATCATATTCCAATTGCGGGAATGAAAAATTAAGGGATTTTGCGGTGGAAATGCGACCATCTGCCGGTTGGAATAGAAAGTTGTTTTCCCTCCCTCTCCTGGCAAGTATGAAGAGGGTACTTGAAAGTCGTCTCCCTTGTTGACATCACACTCCTTGGATCGACTCCAGGGAGAGCTTTAAGTGGACCTTCTTTTCCTTTCTTTTTGTGCTCAGTCGATTACCGTAACAACGTTCGGTCTACGCTGCTGCAACGTGACAGCAGCGTCACGAGCCATGGTAAGCTGTCGTGGACTTGACGTCGTAGAAGCAGACATGGCGGAGCCAACAATCCAGTTTAAAGAATATCTCCTGCGGACGATTAATAGTGAAGCGTGTACGGGAAGAAAACCATTACGAGTGGCGCAACCCAGCCAGGAGGCGAAGAAATGCCTCTCTTCTTCTTTCCTTCTTTTGCGACCTCTGTCTGGCACAAGTTCTCGAACAAGTGTCTCTCGGACTTTTAGTGTGCGACCTCTCCTTTTTGTTCTTGATATCCCCCTGTCGTGATCGGTCTGGCATACCGTCAAGTTGTCGGAACAGCGAGAGAAGTTCATTTCTCCGAAATAATGGTAGCCAAAGAGAATTTTGTCCAAAATCTCCCTCGCAAGCATAACTGAAATAGCAGCAGTCCTGAAAGCGGGGTCAAAACAGAGTTCGGGTATATTTGGCCGTACGAATGTATGTTTCTCTTTCTTTCTTTATTGTCCGTTTCCCATCTACAAGATGGCGGTGGCCCCAGGAAAAAAAACTACATTTATTGCGCACCATCCAAAAACACGAGAGTACATATTTCCTTCATACGACGTGTATATGGGTATGTAGGCGGGCAACTTGACGACACGCTGATAAGCAGAAATATAGTTCCTACACCGGAACTATGACAAGCTCTTGATGATATGAGACCTGTGTTTGGAGCAACGTGCAGCGATCCTATACAGTAGCCGGTATAACTGCGTGGCATTTACGGTGATTGGCGGTGAGCACCATTGCAGAATCGCAACCATTTATCGGCTCAAGAGGGAACCTTCGTTGTTCCACTGTGTGGACTTATCAATAGCAGTTTCATTGGCGCACAGGTCGTCGTCGTTTCCGAGGCACATGAAAGGCAACCGCTTAGCGTAACTATACGGTCTTCACACTAACGTGACGTTCTTCGCGTCCGTGAAATGTGTTTCTCGGTGATCATTCGTATGCTCACCATGTTCCAGACGTGTGCCTGTCACTCCGGTTCATGTATAGGCCATCACACGGCCCCACACTCTAAAAACAGAGCTTCATCGCGTACCACAGCCATAGCCAACCATAATCCCGAATGACAACGTTCTCTCCCTTGACTTGGTGGGTCCGTTTTCCTGTTACGCTATTCATAATTGCCACAAAAATATATGGCGGATGCCTCCCGTTTTTAGCAAATCAGGTGAAAGAACGGGAGCGTACGTGCTATGCGGTGAAGCTTTTCAGACTACAGAGTTTTTTGCTTCGTGTCATATCCAAATTTGTAGCGGGTAGAAAACGGACCAGCGCTGACCGAGGTCCCTTTCTCTTTCGGATGCATCTTGTGTCGCCCCCGCTCCTCAACCATATCAGGACGGTTGCTATTGGGGGAGGGAGGTAAACAATGCTTCCAGCACCGTGTGGCGGAGCAAAAGACCTTACCTGTAACATCACGGCACAATTATTATTATCATTATTAGAATGTTGTTACTTATCTGTTTCAAGTACATATTGCTGTTGCCCCATTAGCGGTCACATCTATTACAACATTTTTGATATTTTTACTTATATTTTTATATCTCCGAGCGATAGTTTTCTGTCTGCGTTGACAAAAGACTGCAATTTAAAAAACGTTCCTTGAGAAATCATTTGTCACAGAAACGGCAGGCAAAAATGACGGCATGGCGGCAGGTGGACCTTACAATTGTACAGAAACTGGTGTCTCGGAAGACCGCTGTCCTTGAGGGTGGCCTACGTCAAAGGACACTTTCTTCCCTTCATTTATCTCTTATTTTTATCCGTATCAGGATGCACACGGACGGTTGTGTGAAAGGGCGCAGCTACACACTCTTAAAAATGAACTTCACCACACAGCACGCTCCTAGCCAACCATCATCCCGAGTGACATCGTTCTCTCCCCTGATTTGTTGAAAACGGGAGGCGTACGCCTTTTTGTGACAATTAACATTTCTGCATAAGTGTCACAAAAAGGCGTACTCCTCCCGTTTTCAACAAATCAGGGCAGGTAACGATGTCATTCGAGATAATGGTGGCCAAGAGCGTGCTATGCGGTGAAGTTCATTTTTAAGAGTGCAGGGTGAAGCGAGAGGGTGAAAAAAATGGCTGCATGCATATACACTCTAAAAACAGAACTTGACCGCACAGCACGCTGTGCGCCAACCACTGCGAAGAATCATAATATTATCGCTTCTGATTCGAAGAGAGAGGTGGGCGCACGCCTTTTTGTGGCAATATATGAAAATTGCCACAAAAAGGCGTACGCCTCCCTCTCTCTTCGAATAAGAAGCGATAATTTTCTATGTTGGTTTTGGCCCCCCACTTGTGTGGTTTGAAGAAAGGACGTTTCCTCTGCAGTGCAAAACACGTAAAATGTCTCCGGGAGCAACTTTTCGCAGGTGGAACATTCTTGTATTTTGTTCAATCAATCAATCAATGTGTATGTTGTTGTTGTTGTCCCCATTTGACTGGAAGGGGATTCGTGAATTTCAGGATCGCACTGAGGAATTCATCTTTTTTTTCCTCGCTTTCTGCTCTGTTAACTCGATGGCGCAACGTGATGATGAGTCAACTGTTTGAAGAAAAAGCAACAGCCGTGGGATTAGCAGGGCCCACGCACTCTGATGAGTGGTCAACACATCGTTCCCCAGCATTCCCTTCATACATATGTTGCCCTTCCAGGATAAGGCGTTTTTTTGTTTGTTCCCAGACAGGAATATCCCCCTTCATTATCCAAGGGCGACCAAAAGCCGTAAAATTTTGGTCCGAGTAAAGCGATAAATACTGATGGTTGGAACGCAGAAAGTTTAACTTTAGTCCATCCTATTCACTCGTACTTTGTAATTGTTTCATGTAGCCTACTGTGTCCGCATTCAGATGCTCAACTGGCCTCACACCCCTTTCCACAATTGTAGATGATGATGGAGATGAGGATGATCAAACCAGGGTGGAGTGTTGATGACAGGAAATCTCGAAGGCGACGGAGACCTTAGTACATATGAACGCTTCTGGACCATAGGCCCATCACCTTGCCTGGTGGCATGCATTCTGTGCTGCAAGATCTCGGGCTCCCGCTGGTAGTTAGGGTAGTCCATAAGTAGTTGGTTCAGGTCAGCGCGCACATTGCATTGCATACCAAGTACACATGATGGCTGAAAGAGATTGCCGTTTTGGGCCTCACGGAGGAATGTGCGTGCTGGGCCGACTTGGACATTTGAGGAAAACCCAAGACAGCACACCGGGATTCCAACACCTCCCCGTGACATCACGTTCCTCAGCGTGTCCCTCTTTCTCGTCGTCACTTAATGAGTAGGATGACGTTATTCTTGTATTCGGGAATCGCAGCGATATCAAAATTCCGCCTTTGTGTGTAGTACAACAATAATGAGGAGACGGTTAGGAAAACTTCATCAGGTGCAAGATCTGCAGGAAAATATTGTTGTAACGTTTTAAATAAAAGTTGCTCACATATTCGTGAAGGAAGAATTTGCTTTCTTCTTATTTTACGCTGCATGCAGGTAGCTTCAAATGAATTCGAATGGCGGAACAGAGGGGGATATGTTTATCAAAAAGAGAATACGAAAGGGAGGATAGGGTAGTCTGGGGTAGTCAGCGAAACACGCTGCGTCGCGGACTGCTGGTACCTAGTGTTTACGCCGCGTTTGCCCTCGAGGGGGTGATGGCATCGACAGAAATCTCTAGTGCACTGTGCCAGCACTATGGCGATTGGTCAGCTAGGTGGGTTAGTTAAAAAAAAAAATGTGGAGACGATCTTCTTAGTCGTGGATATTGCCATCAACAAGAGGACAACAACACTCTCCACCAGTGTGTTCCAAACATAAGTAACGAAATACCGCTACACGCTACTCCACAGAAAAGTAGCTCAATAGTTGCGTCGCTACAAATTTGAAACGGTAACGCGATACCGCTACCAAGTAAAGGTAACGTAAATACTATGCCGCTGCTTATCCGCCTTCTCTATATGCAACACCTTCATTGTGTCTAAAGACGGCGCAACAAAGTTCATCACGTACAGTATAAAGTATCCCACTTTTTACAGCCAATATGTTATGTGGTAACGTGGGATCTCCACTTGATGTTCTAATACACAGGGCTGGATTGCTATTGGGAAAACGCTACGCGAGTCCGTGATCTTGACCTGCACCACGGCTGCTGCTGCATGTAGCATTACCAGAAAGAGCAGCACTGCGGGAAACTCCCCATTCATCACCTCGAAATCAACTTGTTCCTGAGATATGCGAGGTTCACCTACCAAGGGAATTTCCATTTATTACGCTATGGAGTCATCCGACAGAATATGCGGATAGTCTTCCACATCGTCTCATCATATACAGTATAGGTGAAGAGAGAGAAAACGAATTTCGCCGGCCCCACGAAACAGGGCGCGCCCACGAGAGGACCTCGAAAGTGACGTTCTCGAAACCAAGGAGAATGTTCGATTGCTTTGTAAGATCAGAGTCACGATTTATTTATCCTGGTTTCGATGTCTATCCCACTCGTTTAGCGAAAGAAAGCCATAGTTTAGCAGCCGGCTAGTTGGGAGACACGACGGAGGTTAGTTTATTATTATATGTTTCCAAGTTGGGTGTTTGCATTTGTATATCCAGGGTCCTAAGTTCGCAGTTTCCCGTGCGTGACTGCGCGTTTTATAGTGAGATAACATTTATTTTACGGAAGTAAACGAACAACCAATAACTGTCCTCGATTATTACACTCATGCTCCGCCTTTACCGACATGGCCGACTACCACGTGAGTCCTACTATGCTTCTATGCTTATGCACACGTACGAGTTATTTTGCAATTAAGGAGCTTCAGTCATGCGCTTGGGTGAAAACATGGAGCAGAAATTGGGTGTTTCCCAGCAGTCATACTCCCAGCCACAACAAATCCTGCAACAAACTCTTATACTGTGCGACCAAACATGGCACATAACAGGCACGTAAAAAGCTCGGTGACATACAGGTAAACAAACCTTACGTAATAATACGCACTACCATTATTATTATTATTATTATTATTATTAGTGAGCATTTATCCGCTTTTCGTACGGTGAGCAAATGTCCTGTTGGCACTTTCAAAGGGGGAAGAGAGGAGTGTGCATTTTAAGTACGAGTCTCTGAGCTGCGCTGTAAACTTGCGATTATTCACAAAAAAGTGAAGGATACCCTCAGTATAGCTGAGTCGTGCTGGCTTGCTGAGCTCAAAACCGAGGCAATGTAGTAAACATTGCTCCCATCCCAGGAGGTCGAAAGGTCTTTCCCTACATGCTGGCGTGCAAAACATTAGTCGCCCTAACACACATGATTGAGGTGAGGTGATGATGGGGGACCACTTTCAGAGAGCCGACCAGCGTTCGATCACGGTCGCAAGATCTCCACTTGTCTATACAAGTATTTACCTTCGGAATCCTTAAATCGGAATCGTGAATAAGTGCAGTTGGTGGTTACAATGAATCACAAAATGTTCTTACTGCGCGAATGACGAAAACTCGCTCGTTTGCAAATAATCTGTCGGTAAAAAAGTACTTGGGATGAACGCTGTAATTGAGCTACCAATCAGAGCTGACCAGTTTTAAATGACCAACCTAGGAAGAACGTGATGCCATTCACTTTCCATTTCTTCGCACAAGGAATGCATAACAGGTAGGTTCACTGATCACGTAGTCCCATCTACGTGCATCGCAAAGTTTCTTCTCTAGTGATTTTCTACCTAGCAGTGATGCCTTTATTATGCTGGGGCTTATTGTGTTTACACTCGCCCGAAACTACATAATGAAGGAAGTGTTTCGCAGTCTAATGGTTGGAGTATAGCTTCCGTTTCTCCGCCATGCAGATTGTAATTCCTAAATTGGATTATATTCAGTGGTCAGCCGCAATACAACGCGTTGCAGAAGAGATCCCCATTTGACGTTACTCAAAAATGCAAATTTGTAGACGGGCGTGGAGTGAAACCTTTCCGGTAATGACAAATACATAACATGGCGCCCGCGAACTCTCCATACAAAAAAGCTCTGCTTAATGGCTGGGGAGGTGCATTCATCTCAACTTGTCTGACATCTCAGACGTCACAACCACCCGAGGAGAAACACCATTATGTCACAAGTCCCTAATGAGTCCAAATTAGGCCCAAAACGACTGGCAAGAATAAATGATCTTTCTTTTTAAGTCGTCACATCATACGGAATGTTCGTTTGGATGACAATTTCCGGGCAAAGTCTTCAACATCGCCTTCAAGCTGTGACCCTTTTTCAAAAAAGAAGATTTTAGAGAAAACACGTTCACATTTCCATGGATGCGCGGTCTTTACTCGAGCTATGTGCCTTTTTAATGATGTTGATTGTGTTCTACCACAAGAACGACGCTGACACGTTGGGAAATAACTTCCATAAAATACCGTATATGCCGACGTATACATATTCGCAATCCCTATAGATGCAAGGCATTCAAATATTGACGAAAGAAAAATTGAAATTGATTGATCTGACGTATGTAAGCTGCCTCATTTACATATAAAGGGCGCAAGTTTTACCATTCCTATATGAATCTTATCTGAACCGGATTATTACTGGCTATTTATCGGCTCGTACACTCGCGATTTGCTTATTCGACCGATTTTTCGTGTCATGTCATTATGACGTTCACGTGGTTCATTTCTAAGACGCTTATTTGGAGGAGTTATTTAAAGAAATTGAAAGAACCGTAAGACGCCATGTCATAGCATGTTCTTCCTGAGATGCCCCTTGTTGGCTTGACCCGAATGACATTCATTCATTAGGGCACGGACAACACAACGCATACATCAAGTGACCACACTCTTAAAAATGAACTTCACCGCACAGCACGCTCCTAGCCAACCATAATCTCAAATGATATCGTTATCTCCCCTGATTTGTTAAAAACGGGAGGCGTACGCCTTTTTGTGACACTTATGATGTTCATAATTGTCACAGAAAAGGCGTACGCCTCCCGTTTTCAACAAGTCAGGTCAGATAACGATATCATTCGAGATTATGGTTGGCTAGGAGCATGCTATGAGGTGAAGTTCATTTTTAAGAGTGTACGATCAGGTAATGACATGCATATGAGTTCAGTATAGGTGGAGAGGCCTGATGATCTACATGGGTTGGTGAGTGCGGATAGATATGCAGCAAAAAACCTGAATATAATACACCATCGAAATATGGCCGTCCGGAACCGAATAAAATAGAATATAAATAGATAGAAAAAAAAAAGAAACGTATACACTCGAAAAACAGAACTTGGCCAACCACTGCCAAGAATGATAGGGTTATCGCTTCTGATTCGAAGAGAGACGGGGCGCACATCTTTCTGTTGCAATTTTCATATATCCAAATTGCCACAAAAAGGCGTACTCCTACCTCTCTCTTCGAATCAAAAGCGATAACCCTATCATTCTTTGGCGTGCTATGCGGTGAAGTTCTGTTTTTAGAGTGTAGGCCGCAGCTGTCCAGGACGTGATCGTGACAGCACTTATGTCCTTGAGGTAGGTCGTCAGTGGCCAGCTCACCACTATACCTTGTCAACACTAAAAGATCACTTGTCGGGCGTTCTTCAGTGTTCGCCGACAAGGGCGGCGTCGGCAGGTGACCAGCACGTGCTCCGTGTTCTCCACAGTTCCGCAAGTTGAATAGTTGGGCGATCCAACGACACCAATCTTATGAAGGGGAGTCGTAGGCGATGAATGACGGACTCTAACGGCATCTTCGATGAGAGCCAGTTGGGGTCGATTCGCGCGAGGAACGAGTGATTCATGATGTCCACATGGCTTTAGAGAAGCGATTACGTAAGGAGTACTTTGCATCGGATTGCGTCAAGGAGTTTTATGAGCAGTTCTTTTCCTTCTCATTTCCACTGATGCCGCAGTGCCCTGGGCACCCTTTGTTTCGGCAGAGTTGTATGTTGCGATAACACTGTAGACTACCACTGTGAAGACAGTGCCCTTCCATGGTCTCTCTCAAGCCCAGTCACCCGCCTAACTGTTCCTGGCGTGCATGGAAGGAAAAGGAGTGCAGCCACGTGTTTTTTACCGAGCAGCTTACCCTGGGCATGATGAATGATAGGTACACGACGTCAACGTCGGTTTTCACTGACAGGTCACCTATCCGGGATGGCTCGTCATTTCTCATTGCATCTCAGCCAGTCTCCTGTGGTCACCGTCTTTCTCACAGAGAGAGAGAGAGAGAGAAATACATGATGACGATGGTATGGGGATGATGCTGACGACGCTGACAGGGTTTTAGAGAGAGTCGATCAGGCCGGTAGTTTGCAGGAATTTGATGAAGGGTCGCAAGACGGACATCTGCTTTCGTGTGTCCCATGGTCCCAAAATGAGTCTGAGGTCAAGGGGTCGGCTGTTAATCCGCGCGCGCAAAGTCGTTTGCCAACAAGTGACGCTCCCTCCTATAAGTGGCACAAGCGATGATCACATGGTCCGCGGTCGCTGGCACACCACGCTCCGGGCACAAGGGACTACTGGCACACCCTATCTGGTAACGGTAGTACGGCGTAAAGGCAACATTCAGCCGTAAGCGATGTAGGAGGGGACTTAATGACGCGCGGTAAAGATGTCGGTAAGCGACACGAGAAAGTTGGGTCCACAAATCCCAGTATGGTACTGACCGGGACATCCCGACGCCATTGTTCGACGGATGAGGAGGCAGCCCAGTCACGAAGAAGGGACCGTCTGTCCGCCCTTGGGAGAACAATCGGGACTCACTTGCCCTGGCGGTGAGCGGCCGCTACCGCAGCGTCGGCAACGTCACAGAACATCATCTACGTTACCGAGTTCTACGCCATCCTCTTTAGTATGCACAAAAAGAAAAAAAAAAAAAAAATCAGCCACTCCAGCTCAGTCCTGGGTCGTCTTTATTTTATTTTTTATTATTTTCCTCCTCCTCCTCATCATCATCGTTTCTCTTTCGCTCAACTGCTCGGTTGGAAAATAACAGCCACGAGTGAACTTTCATCGTTCCGTCTCCTTGGCTGGGAGCGCGTGCGGTGCCCTTTTATCACGACGATTATACAAGCGCTTGGCATCCAACTCGATAGAACGAATGCGCGTTGGACCGAAGCAGGTTTTGGTCATCGCTGTAACGCAGCAATGGAATGCGAGGTGGCGGGCCATGTCATTCAAGGAGAGGAATCACATGCTTTGTAATTAGCCTTACCCACAAATACGTCCTCTGTGAGCAACCACAGGCCAAGCCGAACATGAAACAACATTTGGCTGAGTCTGTAATCTGGCGAAACCATAACGAAAGATGTCGAAAATAAATGGCGAATACGAGACAAATAATTTTATTCTTGGTCCCTACTTTTTTCGACGGACACCCAAGTGACCAGAGGTACGTGGAGCACGTTTATGACCCAAGTCAAGTGTCGTGTGGTACCAACACGACGAGCCTCGTACCGGCGCTCCTGCTGGACGGTAGGCCCCATTTCGTGCCCGACCTATTCCCCCTTGACTCGTTCCTGTCCCGCTAACACCGGCAACACTGGAACAAATAATAATTAATTGCTGCGCACAACAACAAATATATTTTGACGACAAAGGGGGGAGGTTTTGCACACAAATAACGACGCAACAGCTGCGCCTTCCTTACTGTGAAGCGCCACCCCAGGCGATCTTATTGTTGCTCCAGTCTATGGACAGCATTTCATATGAAGAGCACCTCCACTATGGGAACAGAGCTTCATCGCATAGCACGCTGTGCGCCAGCCATTGCCACGGTTAGCGCTTCTGATTCGAGGAAAGAAGGGGGCGTACGTCTTTTTGTGGCTATTTGGGCCATTGCCCCAAAAAGACGTACGCACACTCTCTCTTCGAATCAAAAGCGATAACCATATCGTTCGCGGCAATGATTGGCGCACTTGGTGTTATGCGGTCAAGTTCTGTTTCTAGAGTGCATGGGACGTACTTTTGAAGGTGATACAGTCAAGTCCAATCGCATAACCTCTCCATATTTTTCTTTCTTTTTTTTTCCAAGTCCAATCGCATGTTTTTGAATAAAAGTTTTTATTTACCAATTACGTACCGAAACGTAATTACTGCTACATAAAACATACGTTCCGAAGAGTCCCGAGTAAAAGTTACGATTTTGTAATTTTATTAATGAGCGTATGCTCGCTGCTCAGTCCTTGACCAATGTCTCGAGAAATGTTTACCAAAAGCAAGTTCTTGGATAGGCGCCGCCCGTTTAATTACCCGGCAGAAGAGTGGATGGCTCAATCCCCCGCCAACAAATTGCAGCATCACCGTTGATTGCATCTTTCTTTCCAGATACCAGGGAGGCGTTCAGTGTAGAGATAACTTGATGCGTGAGACGAGTAAACGAGCCTATTGGACCGCGTTGCCCAAAGTGCTCACAGCTGTCCAATAGGGTGTTCCGATTACTTATCTCGACAATTAGCGAGCATCGCCTTCCTGGGGTGCTAGACTCGTCAACGCTGAGCTAAGTTCAATAGATGACGTCGCGATAGGAGGAGCTTTAAACTTTAGGAATTTGTTTCCCGGTCACTGAAGTTGGGCCCTACGTCAGCAGCGATAAATGAAAAAAATAAATAGAAGGTCGGCTCGTGAGCGACACCCCCAATGGCATGCGAGAAGGAGGTAGATATCGTGGAGGAGAAAGTGCGCCGCTTTTGTCTGAGGTTATCCTTATCGTGTGTCCTTACGACTGAGGACATGCGAAGATATAAGTGTATTAATTGCGATGACACCGTCGACAGCTACGGCAAAAATAACCGACCCTCAGTTGGACATGCTGCTCAACTACATGGGGGGGATATGTTTAATAGAGCGAACAAGAAAAAACGAATATGTCAGCCAGGGACCAGAACAGTGCCGGGTCAGCGCAGAAAAGCAAAGCAAAGCGGCAGCAGCTCTGAGGTAGAGTTCGTAGAGCGAAAATAGTAATTTAATAAAAAGCGGCGAAAATTCGTAACGACGGCAAAGGTACAGGCGGGAGGCCGTCGAATAGCGAATTTTATCGGCCGTGGTGCCGTTGACGGGACCGGGGCACCTGTGGCAACCACAAAGGGCATGCATGAATACACGATGTCACTAATATGTTGCTTAATGACACTATTTTGTAAATGTGTGTTTGAAAATGTTGTCAAAGTCTCTCACGGAATGGAAACTAACCAGTTGACAGACTCGAACATTTCCGATGACCCTGTCGCAGGCAAGAATGCCTATGCGACGTACTCTGACAGGAGTTGACACCAACTATCGTCTCCAATGACATCGTTCGTTTCCTCGATTTTTTCAAAATGGGAACATGGGCATTTCCGTGACGCAGTTACGTTAATTGTCACAAAAAAGTGGACGCCCTGCTTTCTCCTCAAATCAGAACAGTCAATGATGGTGAAGTTGTTTTGAGAGCGCATCACCATTTGGAGAGCTCTACGCGAGTCCGTGAGGATGACAGCCTTGGTGATTACCTCGACCTGGTACCGCAGCTGCTGCATATAATATTGCCAGAAGCTCAGCCGTCGTCTGATGTCGGCCTTCATCTCATCTCATCCTGGCTACAGTCGTGAGGCCAACGACGCCACCAGCACCTGTTTTGAGAGCGCATAACACATTTGGTAAAAATAAAGCTTGCAGCGCCGAATGACACGGCTTCTGACAGAGCGGGACGTGCGCCTTATCGGAATTGTCACAAAAGGCGCGATGACAGTTTGGTATGTTATGGCGTGTTATGAGCTGAAGCTCTCATGAAACAGGTCGTGTTTCTCAATTCCGCATAGAGTCCCCTTAGCTCCGCTTGCCGTGTCCCAGTCAGCCTGGGGGCGCCACCGTCGTCCTCGGAGGGCTCGACGTCACCAACAAATTCGAGTCTCGCGTAGTGTTGGCACCAGTAGGCGTCTTTGGTGATGGTTCCAGAAGTGCCCGCTGGCCTAAGGATGCATCCACTGCAGTCCCGTCGCGTGAGGGAGTTCTTGTTGGCATCCCGTCGAAAGCTCCACCACTCATCATACAATCGAACCGCGTTTCGATCTGTGGCCACAATGCCTTGAAAAGTTCTCGTTCCGAAGAACCTCCACAGTCATTGCCCACGACGTGGAACGTATCCTGCGCAAATCTCCGGCGTCGCGCGAAGACGCGGTCGCACAACTACCACACAGTGCCCGCGACAATCGATAATGCAGCCGAAAAGTGTGGCGTTCCCAGGAGTTTTTCCAAGGGGGGCAAGAATGCAAACTCCACCACATCTTTTAGGCGGACGTTGCGTACTGTGTGGATGCAAGAGGTTCCTATCGTGATATCCGAGAATAATCTTACGAACATCATTAAACCAAATTGCTCCCCCTGGCTCTTCGAATCAGAAGCGGTAATCCTATCATTCGTGTCAATGGTATTGCGGACAACGTGTTCTGACAGTATAGGATCACGCAAGATGCGCTTCTCATCACGGATAATGATACCATTGCGCACAAGCGTTCTCCACGTATGCATGTTGTCTTCTCCTATGGTTGCAGGCTCGTGACGTCCTGTTATTTTCCACGTGGTTTCCTTGCTGTACAAAAACGGGATTTTTCATTGAGACGCGGAGGAGATATCAGCTTTCCTTCTGATTGAGAGATGCGTCCTAATATAAAATGCACACAACAGAGACATGAACACTTCATGTGCGGGGCGTTGGAAAGCGTCGGCGCTCTTCTATGCAGCGGAGCAGCACCTCGAAACGAGCGCTTGCAAGTGCACAGACCCAGGCTTTTTCGGACATGAGACTTCCGTCCCTTTTACCATGAAGTGGTTGTGTCGTCGCAGTGTGGGCACTAGTCTGTTTACATGTGCTCAAACTTACAGGGGGTCCAGTTGAAAAGAAGCGAGCAGATACATAGAAAATGGAAATACGAAACAAATATTTTTTTTAACCCAAGTGTTGTTGTGTTCAGTGATTCGAATACACGCATAACACCGATGCCGATACAGCGGGGTTGTGTCATGTAATGTGTCACAAAACAGGGGCTTAAAATTCTACTTCGGGGTGTCACTTGCTGTTGTCATCGACAAACTTTTGGTGTGAGGTGCGCGCACTTGATCGATTTTCAGTCGCGAGAAAATCTTCTGAATAGAACTCTGAAAACGTGCCAAGTCAGCGAAACTTTTTTTATTCGTATATTTGTTGTTGTCTCTTTTTTTTGCTTTTTCTTGTTCGAAACAGAAAAGTCATTTCGTTTTCTCAACCAATTTCAACACGAAAACACATTACCCTATCACGCGGCAGTTCTACCGGCACCGTCCTAGCGTGAGGCCATGACGATCTGCCCGATCGGACATTCCATCATCGCCGGTCAAGACTCATGAAGAGGGACACCACCTCCTCTACAACAATAAAAACAGCTGGGGAAAATTTTCTTTGCGCAAAATCTCGACCGCGTTAATTACTCCCTCACGTAATGTAGAATACTGTGGAAAGGAGCGATGAGAGTGTTCCATGCTTCTGCTGACAGCGGCAGCAAGGTTGAAACGACGCAGCTACCTGAAGCAAAGAGTGAGGAGGTTACGAGAAAAGCCGTGTACCGGGTGCTTCGTCTTTTTTCTTTTTGCGCTTGCATAACTTGATGGAGGACTGCACGGCCGGCAATTTTCGTGAATCGTACAACGTTTCCTTTCTACCATTACCCAGTAACGCGGGTGTTTGGTGATGCCAAGGGATCAGGCCTCGAGTCATGCTGTTTCTATATGTATCAGTTTGGAAGAAATATTGATTCCATTCAAAATTGAACATATAATTCCGTATTCGATTCGGAACACAGTTATGCGCCTCGAGATCCGAAATACTCTAATGTTCGCGCAGCTCAAATATACGAGGGGCGTTCAAGTCAAACCGGGACTTTTCATTTTTCGCAAAAAAAAAAAAAAAAAAGGAATTTAGAGGCGAGAAATGAGTTTTATTTTTCAACGTAATCTACAGGGTGTGTGTGCAGAAAAACATGACCCGCCATTTTTACATGTAACTCGCTGTCTACTTAGCCGAGGAACTTCCGGTGGCGCACGACGGCGTATTTGTGCGTGCGAAAGCTACAAAAAAATCCTGGAAAGCATACTCAGTGTAAAAAAATAAACACAGCGCGAAAACATGAGCTTCCATGCATTAGAATAGGGTGGTCATGACAGTGCATGGTAGTGCATTTCGGTCTCAGGAGAGTTTATGTGCAGGCACCGCTAGGGGTACTGCCGATAAGCATCCACGTGGGACATCGTTTCGATTTATGCACCTATAGCTCCCCTAGCGGTACTTGGACACAACTCTCCTACGTTAACCGTGTTGCCCTTTCACATACACCCTGTTGTCCACCATGTTGCCCTATTCTGATGCACGGAAGCCGACGTTTTCGTTGTTCCGTTTATTTTTAAGCTGAGTATGGCTTCCACAATTTTTCTGCAGATTTCGAACGCATAAATGCGCCATCGTGTGCCACCGGAAGTTCGTTAGTTTGGTAGGCAACAAGCTATGTGCCTAAATGCGGGTCATGTTTTTCTGCACACACCCTGTACAGCTGCACTAATGCACTTTTCCCAGCGTTTCACGAGTGCTTGGATGTCAGCAGCGTAGAAATCCTTACCTGCGCGTAGCAGCGATGATCGGACCGCATTCTTGACTTCGTCGTCGCAGCTGAAGTGGCGGCCACCATGGAACGCCTTCGCTGTTCGATGTGCGCGCTCACCTCGTTGTCGGCCATCTTGTCCAGCACGTGTCTTCTGTTTTGCACAAACTTTGGACCAGCACGTGGTGAACGCGAGGTCTGTCACGTGTGAAAATCACCAAAATTGAAGTAGCGCGAGCCATTTGTACACTCAGGAGACAGAATGTCCCGGATTCACTTGAACACCCTCGTATTTGACAATGTATGATTTGACCTTGTAGTACTTCAAGGATGTATTGCTCTGCATACACTCTAAAAACAGAACTTGACCGCATAGCACGCTGTGCGCCAACCATTGTCGCGAATGATATGGTTATCGCTTCTGATTGGAACAGAGAGAGGTGCGTACGCCTTTTCGTGGCAATTTGGTGAAAATTGCCACAAAAAGGCGTACGCAAACCTCTCTCAGAAGCGATAGCCTATCATTCTTGGCAATGGTTGGAGCACAGCGTGCTATGCGGTCAAGTTCTGTTTTTAGAGTGTAACGGACACAGAAGCTCTTCATTCTATTACGCTCGTGCCAGTGGCCGGGTCATCGGCTCTGACGTAGCTCCAACTTCAATTGCCGGGAAACATTTTCTTGAACTTGGGAAGTCGAAAACTCCTCCCGGCGCGACGTCATCTTTTGAATTGAGTTCTGCTTTGACGCACCCCTGGTATGAGCTTTTCGTGAAACAAATTCATTTGACTTAGACTGGCAAGACTGCCCTCCACGGCGGGGACGCCAATGAAAAGTTGGCACCCACCACTCGTTCTATACCCAAGTTGTGATGTATCTTCATACTACACAGGCGATTCAATTAGCCTTTAATATACTAATAACCCGTTGAATTAACGGAATAAGAGTGCTTGGGTCATAAAATTATTGGTTCCGCCGAGGAGAGTAATGGATTGAATCATCACTTCTTTTTCGTGTGAGAGGTTGAAACGCGATATTTTCCAGAAATATCCGCTTCTGTTCTGTAAAATCATTATACTTGAATATGCACGTTGACTGCTATGTGTTTTTGTCAGGAAGCGCCGCCTAGTAGTTGCTGAGGCCAGGGACGTCCCCCATTGAGGTTCTCCATACTCGGGAAACTGCACGCTAGACGCAACGCTACGGTTTTTGCTTCTATATCATCATTCAGACTTGATACGCCCAAATTCATAGTCGACCCCAAAAGCGACTTCATGGACGTTGCCATCGCCGCTTGTCACTGTCTCCATGCACGGCCTCAAGAACAGCAAAAAGAGCTATCCTGACGTTATCCTTCGGCAACTTATCCTTGACTTCATCGAGGCCCAATACTGCAACACTGTATCACGGATGGGTCGTCGACCTGAGACACTTGATCTTCTACCTTTGCCATTCCGTCAGAGTCCGTTACACGTGGATGTCGTCTGTCTCACCGCACCTCATCGACATCCGCTGAGCTTCATGCTATCCTGCTATTCTTGACATATGCGGCAGGCTGCGAACCGCGGCAATGGGTAATTTATACAGACTCCAAAGCAGCTCTCCTGTGCATTAAAAACATGGACATCCCGCGGTTCTCTATCCTCAGTGGTGATAGATATCTGGTGCGCCCTGAAGCCTGTACAAGAACGCTCTCACTCCGCTGCCGTACAGTAGGTTCCAGGGCACATTCCGACGCTGCCATTGCACATCAACAACGGCCTCTTACGCCCATTGTACTTTCGAGAGGAGACAGAAGATTCCTGGTCTACCCTACACTGGCAACGCGACATTCCAACTAGGTTCTCTTTGCGAAGTGTAGACCACGCTGTCGCTGGGCAGAATCGGCTCGGTCGTTGTTGGCCACACAGAAAAAGAAGTGAAGGATGGATGGACGCTTTAAAAAGGAAGTTGACCTCAAATGATATCGTTATCTGTCCTGATTTGTAGGAAACGGGAGGTGCACGTCTTTCTGGTGAACAGCATAAGTGTCACACACACATCCCGTTTTCAACAAATCAGGGCATGTAACGATATCATTTGTGGCTGCCTATTCCCATTCTCGGGACAAATACAAGATGTGCACGTCCACGTACGTCCACGTCCCACACAGGCAACTACACCACGTCTTCTTCCTTTCACCCCCCCCTCTAACTTCCTCGTCCTCTTTTACCCCGAGTTGATGGTTGGCTCGGAGCAAGCTATGCAGTGAAGTTCATATTTAGAGTTCCCTTACAAGTCGGCCCAGGACGCACATTCCCCGTCAGTCGTGACGTTGCCCACCTCTGTGAGGCCGACAACGGCGAGCCCTTTCACCACCACCACCTCATATTTAAGAGTGCTGTCTGGGTTTTTCCTGGGTTTTTCTCAGACGCATTCAGACATATGTCGGCACAGTTCCATTAGAAGTCGGCCCAGGACGCACATTCCCCGTCAGTCGTGACGTTGCCCACCTCTGGAGGCCGACAACGGCGAGCCCTTTCACCACCACCACCTCATATTTAAGAGTGCTGTCTGGGGTTTTACCTGGGTTTTTCTCAGACGCTTTGAGACATATGTCGGCACAGTTCCATTAGAAGTCGGGCCCAGGACGCACATTCCCGTCAGTCGTGACGTTGCCCACCTCTGTGAGGCCGACAACGGTGAGCCCCTTTCACCATGACCACCACCACCTCATATTTAAGAGTGCTGTCTGGGGTTTTTCCTGGGTTTTTTCTCAGACGCTTTCAGACATATGTCGGCACAGTTCCATTAGAAGGCGGCCCAGGACGCACATTCCCCGTCAGTCGTGACGTTGCCCACCTCTGTGAGGCCGACAACGGCGAGCCCTTTCGCCACCACCACCTCATATTTAAGAGTGCTGTCTGGGGTTTTTTCCTGGGTTTTTCTCAGACGCTTTCAGACATATGTCGGCACAGTTCCAATAGAAGTCGGCCCAGGACGCACATTCCCCGTCAGTCGTGACGTTGCCCACCTCTGTGAGGCCGACAACGGCGAGGCCCTTTCACCACCACCACCTCGTATTTAAGAGTGCTGTCTGGGTTTTTCCTGGGTCTTTTCTCAGACGCTTTCAGACATATGTCGGCACAGTTCCATTATGAAGTCGCCCAGGACGCACATTCTCCGTCAGCGTGACGTTGCCCCACCTCTGTGAGGCCGACACGGCGAGCCCTTTCACTACCACCACCTCATATTTAAGAGTTCTGTCTGGGGTTTTCCTGGGTTTTTCTCAGACGCTTTCAGACATATGTCGGCACAGTTTCCATTAGAAGTCGGCCCCCAGGACGCACATTCCCGTCAGTCGTGACGTTGGCCCACCTCTGTGAGGCCGACAACGGCGAGCCCTTTCACTACCACCACATCATATTTAAGAGTGCTGTCTGGGGTATTTCCTGGGTTTTTCTCAGACGCTTTCAGACATATGTCGGCACAGTTCCATTAGAAGTCGGCCCAGTACGCACATTCTCCGTCAGCCGTGACGTTGCCCACCTCTGTGAGGCCGACAAACGGCGAGCCCTTTCACCACCACCACCTCATATTTAAGAGTGCTGTCTGGGGCTTTTCCTGGTTTTTCTCAGACGCTTTCAGACATAGTCGGCACAGTTTCCATTAGAAGTCGCCCAGGACGCACATTCCCCGTCAGTCGTGACGTTGCCCACCTCTGTGAGGCCGACAACGGCGAGCCCTTTCACCACGACCACCCACCACCTCATATTTAAGAGTGCCCCTGTCTGGGGTTTTTCCTGGGTTTTTCTCAGACGCGTTCAGACATATGTCGGCACAGTTCCATTAGAAGTCGGCCCAGGAACGCACATTCTCTCGTCAGCCGTGACGTTGCCCACCTCTGTGAGGCCGACAACGTGCGAGCCCTTTCACCATGACCACCAACACCTCTATATTTAAGAGTGCTGTCTGGGGTATTCCAGGGGTTTTTCCTCAGACGCTTTCAGACATATGTCGGCACAGTTCCATTAGAAGTCGGCCCAGGACGCACATTCCCCGTCAGTCGTGACGTTGCCCACCTCTGTGAGGCCGACAACGGTGAGCCCTTTCACCATGACCACCACCACCTCATATTTAAGAGTGCTGTCTGGGGTTTTTCCTGGGTTTTCTCAGACGCTTTTCAGACATTATGTCGGCACAGTTCCATAGAAGTCGGCCCAGGACGCACATTCCGTCAGTCGTGACGTTGCCCACCTGTGTGGAGGGCGAGAACGGCGAGCCCTTTCCCACCACCAACCTCATATTTAAGAGTGCTGTCTGGGGTTTTTCCATGGGTTTTCTCTCCTCCCCAGGACGCTTTCAGGACATATGTCGGCCAGCTCCATTAGACGTCGGCCAGGACGCACATTCCCCGCAGTCGTGACGTTGCCCACCTGTGTGAGCCGAGAACGAGCGAGCCCTTTCACCACCACCACCTCATATTAAGAGTTCTGTCTGGGGGTTTTCCTGGGTTTTCTCTGTCGCTTTCAGACATATGTCGGCACAGTTTCCATTAGAAAGTCGGCCCAGGACCGCACATTCTCCGTCAGGCGTGACGTTGCCCACCTCTGTGAGCCGAGAACGGCGAGCCCTTTCCACCACCACCACACTCATATTTAGAGTGCGGTTCTGGGGTTTTTCCTGGGTTTTTTTCCAGGACGCTTTCGACATCTGTCAGCCACAGTTTCCATTAGGAAGGTCGGCCCAGGACGCACATTCCCCGTCAGTCGTGACGTGCCCACCGTGTGCGGCCGACAACGGCCGAGCCCCTTTCATGACACCCACCACCTCATATTTAAGAGTGCTGTCTGGGGTTTTCCTGGGTTTTTCTCAGGACGCTTTCAGACATAAGTCGGCACAGTTCCAATAGAAGTCGGCCCAGGACGCACATTCTCCGTCAGCCGTGACGTTGCCCACCCTAGTGAGGCCGACAACGGCGAGGCCCTTTCACCATGACCACCACCACCTCATATTTAAGAGTGCTGTCTGGGGTTTTTACCTGGTTATTCGCAGAACGCTTTCAGACATATGTCGGCACAGTTCCATTAGAAGTCGGCCCAGGACGCACATCCCCGTCAGTCGTGACGTTGCCCACCTCTGAGAGGCCGACAACGGCGAGCCCTTTCACCATGACCACCACCACCTCATATTAAGAGTGCTGTCTGGGGTTTTTCCTGGGTTTTTCTCAGACGCTTTCAGACATATGTCGGCACAGTTCCATTAGAAGTCGGCCCAGGACGCACATTCCCCGTCAGTCGTGACGTTGCCCACCTGTGTGAGGCCGAGACGGCGAGCCCTTTCAGCCACCACCACCTCATATTTAAGAGTGCTGTCTGGGGTTTTTCCTGGGTTTTTCTCAGACGCTTTCAGACATATGTCGGCACAGTTCCATTAGAAGTCGGCCCAGGACGCACATTCCCCGTCAGTCGTGACGTTGCCCACCTGTGTGAGGCCGAGAACGGCGAGCCCTTTCACCAACCACCACCTCATATTTAAGATTGCTGTCTGGGGTTTTTTTCCTGGGTTTTTCTCAGACGCTTTCAGACATATGTCGGCACAGTTCCATTAGAAGTCGGCCCAGGTCGCACATTCTCCGTCAGCCGTGACGTTGCCCACCTCTGTGAGGCCGACAACGGCGAGCCTTTCACCATGACCACCACCACCTCATATTTAAGAGTGCTGTCTGGGGTTTTTCCTGGGTTTTTTCTCAGACGCTTTCAGACATATGTCGGCACAGTTCCATTAGAAGTCGGCCCAGGACGCACATTTCCCCGTCAGTCGTGACGTTGCCCACCTCTGTGAGGCCGACCAACGGCTGAGCCCTTTCACCATGACCACCACCACCTCATATTTAAGAGTGCTGTCTGGGGTTTTTCCTGGGTTTTTCTCAGACGCTTTCAGACATATGTCGGCACAGTTCATTAGAAGTCGGCCAGGACGCACATTTCCCCGTCAGTCGTGACGATTGCCACCTCTGTGAGGCGACAACGGCGAGCCCTTTCACCAACCACCACCACCTCATATTTAAGAGTGCTGTCTGGGGTTTTTCCTGGTTTTTCTCAGACGCTTTCAGAACATATGTCGGCACAGTTCCATTAGAAGTCGGCCCTGGACGCACATTCCCGTCAGTCGTGACGTTGCCCACCTGTGTGAGGCGAGAAACGGCGAGCCCTTTCACCACCACCACCTCATATTTAAGAGTGCTGTCTGGGGTTTTTCCTGGGTTTTTCTCAGACGCTTTCAGACATATGTCGGCACAGTTCCATTAGAAGTCGGCCCAGGACGCACATTCCCCGTCAGTCGTGACGTTGCCCACCTCTGTGAGGCCGACAACGGCGAGCCCTTTCACCACCACCACCTCATATTTAAGAGTGCTGTCTGGGGTTTTTCCTGGGTTTTTTCTCAGGACGCTTTCAGACATATGTCGGCACAGTTCCATTAGAAGTCGGCCCAGGACGCACATTCCCCGTCAGTCGTGACGTTGCCCACCTCTGTGAGGCCGACAACGGCGAGCCCTTTCACCACCACCACCTCATATTTAAGAGTGCTGTCCTGGGGTTTTCCTGGGTTTTTCTTAGACGCTTTCAGACATATGTCGGCACAGTTCCATTAGAAGTCGGCCAGGACGCACATTCTCCGTCAGCCGTGACGTTGCCCACCTCTGTGAGGCCGACAACGGCGAGCCCTTTCACCACGACCACCACCACCTCATATTTAAGAGTGCTGTCTGGGGTTTTTCCTGGGTTTTTCTCAGACGCGTTTCAGACATATGTCGGCACAGTTCCATTAGAAGTCGGCCCAGGACGCACATTCTCCGTCAGCCGTGACGTTGCCCACCTCTGTGAGGCCGACAACGGCGAGCCCTTTCACCATGACCACCACCACCTCATATTTAAGAGTGCTGTCTGGGGTTTTTCCTGGGTTTTTCTCAGACGCTTTCAGACATATGTCGGCACAGTTCCATTAGAAGTCGGCCCAGGACGCACATTCCCCGTCAGTCGTGACGTTGCCCACCTCTGTGAGGCCGACAACGGTGAGCCCTTTCACCATGACCACCACCACCTCATATTTAAGAGTGCTGTCTGGGGTTTTTCCTGGGTTTTTCTCAGACGCTTTCAGACATATGTCGGCACAGTTCCATTAGAAGTCGGCCCAGGACGCACATTCCCCGTCAGTCGTGACGTTGCCCACCTGTGTGAGGCCGAGAACGGCGAGCCCTTTCACCACCACCACCTCATATTTAAGAGTGCTGTCTGGGGTTTTTCCTGGGTTTTTCTCAGACGCTTTCAGACATATGTCGGCGCAGTTCCATTAGACGTCGGCCCAGGACGCACATTCCCCGTCAGTCGTGACGTTGCCCACCTGTGTGAGGCCGAGAACGGCGAGCCCTTTCACCACCACCACCTCATATTTAAGAGTGCTGTCTGGGGTTTTTCCTGGGTTTTTCTCAGACGCTTTCAGACATATGTCGGCACAGTTCCATTAGAAGTCGGCCCAGGACGCACATTCCCCGTCAGTCGTGACGTTGCCCACCTGTGTGAGGCCGAGAACGGCGAGCCCTTTCACCACCACCACCTCATATTTAAGAGTGCTGTCTGGGGTTTTTCCTGGGTTTTTCTCAGACGCTTTCAGACATATGTCGGCACAGTTCCATTAGAAGTCGGCCCAGGACGCACATTCCCCGTCAGTCGTGACGTTGCCCACCTGTGTGAGGCCGAGAACGGCGAGCCCTTTCACCACCACCACCTCATATTTAAGAGTGCTGTCTGGGGTTTTTCCTGGGTTTTTCTCAGACGCTTTCAGACATATGTCGGCACAGTTCCATTAGAAGTCGGCCCAGGACGCACATTCTCCGTCAGCCGTGACGTGTCCCACCTCTGTGAGGCCGACAACGGCGAGCCCTTTCACCATGACCACCACCACCTCATATTTAAAAGTGCTGTCTGGGGTTTTTCCTGGGTTTTTCTCAGACGCTTTCAGACATATGTCGGCACAGTTCCATTAGAAGTCGGCCCAGGACGCACATTCCCCGTCAGTCGTGACGTTGCCCACCTCTGTGAGGCCGACAACGGCGAGCCCTTTCACCATGACCACCACCACCTCATATTTAAGAGTGCTGTCTGGGGTTTTTCCTGGGTTTTTCTCAGACGCTTTCAGACATATGTCGGCACAGTTCCATTAGAAGTCGGCCCAGGACGCACATTCCCCGTCAGTCGTGACGTTGCCCACCTCTGTGAGGCCGACAACGGCGAGCCCTTTCACCATGACCACCACCACCTCATATTTAAGAGTGCTGTCTGGGGTTTTTCCTGGGTTTTTCTCAGACGCTTTCAGACATATGTCGGCACAGTTCCATTAGAAGTCGGCCCAGGACGCACATTCCCTGTCAGTCGTGACGTTGCCCACCTGTGTGAGGCCGAGAACGGCGAGCCCTTTCACCACCACCACCTCATATTTAAGAGTGCTGTCTGGGGTTTTTCCTGGGTTTTTCTCAGACGCTTTCAGACATATGTCGGCACAGTTCCATTAGAAGTCGGCCCAGGACGCACATTCCCCGTCAGTCGTGACGTTGCCCACCTCTGTGAGGCCGACAACGGCGAGCCCTTTCACCACCACCACCTCATATTTAAGAGTGCTGTCTGGGGTTTTTCCTGGGTTTTTCTCAGACGCTTTCAGACATATGTCGGCACAGTTCCATTAGAAGTCGGCCCAGGACGCACATTCCCCGTCAGTCGTGACGTTGCCCACCTCTGTGAGGCCGACAACGGCGAGCCCTTTCACCACCACCACCTCATATTTAAGAGTGCTGTCTGGGGTTTTCCTGGGTTTTTCTTAGACGCTTTCAGACATATGTCGGCACAGTTCCATTAGAAGTCGGCCCAGGACGCACATTCTCCGTCAGCCGTGACGTTGCCCACCTCTGTGAGGCCGACAACGGCGAGCCCTTTCACCATGACCACCACCACCTCATATTTAAGAGTGCTGTCTGGGGTTTTTCTCAGACGCTTTGAGACATATGTCGGCACAGTTCCATTAGAAGTCGGCCCAGGACGCACATTCCCCGTCAGTCGTGACGTTGCCCACCTCTGTGAGGCCGACAACGGCGAGCCCTTTCACCATGACCACCACCACCTCATATTTAAGAGTGCTGTCTGGGGTTTTTCCTGGGTTTTTCTCAGACGCTTTCAGACATATGTCGGCACAGTTCCATTAGAAGTCGGCCCAGGACGCACATTCCCCGTCAGTCGTGACGTTGCCCACCTGTGTGAGGCCGAGAACGGCGAGCCCTTTCACCACCACCACCTCATATTTAAGAGTGCTGTCTGGGGTTTTTCCTGGGTTTTTCTCATACGCTTTCAGACATATGTCGGCACAGTTCCATTAGAAGTCGGCCCAGGACGCACATTCTCCGTCAGCCGTGACGTTGCCCACCTCTGTGAGGCCGACAACGGCGAGCCCTTTCACCATGACCACCACCACCTCATATTTAAGAGTGCTGTCTGGGGTTTTTCGTGGGTTTTTCTCATACGCTTTCAGACATATGTCGGCACAGTTCCATTAGAAGTCGGCCCAGGACGCACATTCTCCGTCAGCCGTGACGTTGCCCACCTCTGTGAGGCCGACAACGGCGAGCCCTTTCACCATGACCACCACCACCTCATATTTAAGAGTGCTGTCTGGGGTTTTTCCTGGGTTTTTCTCTTACGCTTTCAGACATATGTCGGCACAGTTCCATTAGAAGTCGGCCCAGGACGCACATTCTCCGTCAGCCGTGACGTTGCCCACCTCTGTGAGGCCGACAACGGCGAGCCCTTTCACCATGACCACCACCACCTCATATTTAAGAGTGCTGTCTGGGGTTTTTCCTGGGTTTTTCTCATACGCTTTCAGACATATGTCGGCACAGTTCCATTAGAAGTCGGCCCAGGACGCACATTCCCCGTCAGCCGTGACGTTGCCCACCTGTGTGAGGCCGAGAACGGCGAGCCCTTTCACCATGACCACCACCACCTCATATTTAAGAGTGCTGTCTGGGGTTTTTCCTGGGTTTTTCTCATACGCTTTCAGACATATGTCGGCACAGTTCCATTAGAAGTCGGCCCAGGACGCACATTCTCCGTCAGCCGTGACGTTGCCCACCTCTGTGAGGCCGACAACGGCGAGCCCTTTCACCATGACCACCACCACCTCATATTTAAGAGTGCTGTCTGGGGTTTTTCCTGGGTTTTTCTCATACGCTTTCAGACATATGTCGGCACAGTTCCATTAGAAGTCGGCCCAGGACGCACATTCTCCGTCAGCCGTGACGTTGCCCACCTCTGTGAGGCCGACAACGGCGAGCTCTTTCACCATGACCACCACCACCTCATATTAAGAGTGCTGTCTGGGGTTTTTCCTGGGTTTTTCTCATACGCTCAGACATATGTCGGCACAGTTCCATTAGAAGTCGGCCCAGGACGCACATTCTCCGTCAGCCGTGACGTTGCCCACCTCTGTGAGGCCGACAACGGCGAGCCCTTTCACCATGACCACCACCACCTCATATTTAAGAGTGCTGTCTGGGGTTTTTCCTGGGTTTTTCTCATACGCTTTCAGACATATGTCGGCACAGTTCCATTAGAAGTCGGCCCAGGACGCACATTCCCCGTCAGTCGTGACGTTGCCCACCTGTGTGAGGCCGAGAACGGCGAGCCCTTTCACCACCACCACCTCATATTTAAGAGTGCTGTCTGGGGTTTTTCCTGGGTTTTTCTCATACGGTTTCAGACATATGTCGGCACAGTTCCATTAGAAGTCGGCCCAGGACGCACATTCCCCGTCAGTCGTGACGTTGCCCACCTCTGTGAGGCCGACAACGGCGAGCCCTTTCACCACCACCACCTCATATTTAAGAGTGCTGTCTGGGGTTTTTCCTGGGTTTTTCTCATACGCTTTCAGACATATGTCGGCACAGTTCCATTAGAAGTCGGCCCAGGGCGCACATTCCCCGTCAGTCGTGACGTTGCCCACCTCTGTGAGGCGGAGCCCTTTCTGCACCACCATCATTTTTAAGAGTGCACATTTTAGAACACATATCCATTGTCTTGATCTATGTCGGATAAAATGGTTGGCGCGATTAAATAACAATGATAATGATAATCGACACCACCACACAACTATGACCATGAGTGACGCCACAGTTTTTGCCCACCTGAGGGTTCTTTAAATCTCGGCACCCCTTGCCGAAGACAGCAAACTTACTGTTTACTAGAAGAAAAATAATTTTGACGCCTACCCCCTTTCCCGCGACTAGAAAATCATCAAATAAATTGCCACACCGATGATCTTAGATAACCGTTGTCCACCAAATTTTTCGGGATTTCAAAATGGCCATTTTTTCCGTCTTATTGCTTGAACGAATGAACGTCTCAGAAAATTGTCGGAAAAGTGATCAGTCCCAGCACCGAGGCTTTGTAGCCTCGAAGGAATAGGTGGCAAAAATGTCGTCACCGGAGACGACAAGGATTCAATTTCGACGGACAAAAATCGATGAACGCGAATCATTTTTGGTTTTCCATCCAATGTATTCATCATCATCCATGTGCGGCACAACTCAGATGTGTTGACGTGAACCATACAGAAGAGCAATACAAATTTCTAATCGAATTCCAACATGTATGCCTTCCCGTTGGAAGCGCACAGTCATTATTGGAAGATATGACATTGGGCGACTTCCAAAGGTGCCAATGACGCAAAAGTACCATCTTGCGGCTAAGGCAAAGACAGACGAAAATAACATGCATTGCGGTAGACACAGTATAAGGGTAAAAATGGTATTGGCTATAAATGTGCACATTTCCGCGATGTTTGTCGTAAAAATTAGGTCGCAAGATGAAAAATATGGACAATGGCAGCTAACAGCAAACGTACATTAACGTCATCTTCCTTCCACTCCATCGAGGATTTGTTCCCAAGAAAGGTTTAACGACATTTTTGTAGGCATGTTTGTAAAGCACTTTCACCAACGTTGAGAATATTTGAGTTTCTCTTTCTTATAAGCGATTGTTTATTAAGCTGCTTCCCTTAAAGTGAAATTTTCGAGAAACATCAAAGTTTCATCCATATCATAAAATTCTTCCTGTGCCCACGGAACCTGATGCTAATTATCCGACACTAATTAGGACGAATCAAATTTCATGGAGAAATATGAGTGTTTCTGTAATCGAAACCTTATTGTACGTGATAGACGTGTTTTAATGAGAGTCAAGTAAAGCACTTTGTATCATTGGTGCCAAAGAATGGATTTGTATAGTTCCGGAGTCGATATAAATATCATCTGTTCGTTTCTTTTCAGATGACCAGTTACAGAATGACATCTCTATTATACGCACTCCTATTGGCTGTCACCTTCCTTAGCGTGTCCACAGCCAACTTGGAAGGTACATTTTCTCTTCCTAAAAACGTTTTTATTAACTCCACCGCTTTAAACGACATTAATTAATTCATTAATTAATCGGGCGCTCTAAAATGGCTTCTAATCTCTCCTTGGATGAGCGTCGTCACTCGGCCCAACCAAAACATCACTTCCTGCCACCGTGCTTAACTATTTCTCTTACTTATCACGCTTAAACAAAATGTCCACTCAATTGACTCGACGTTACTGCAGACTATAAAAATATGTTTAGATCCTGAAAGTGTTGGTACAACATGAAAACATGTCCGTTGCGTTGCCTCATCGTGTTTCAATGAAGGGAAGATAATTAGAGTACTCGAAAAAGTATTTAACTTGGTTCCTCCCTTTCTTTGAAAAATAATCTCCTTGTTCGATAAGTTGCTGTATCGAAAAGAACAAGATCATGGAGGTTATAGTACCTTGTGAAACTGAACACGGCATGAAGACAAACGAAAATTACTTAGACTACCGAGTAGAAAGCAATAAAAAGTATTTGGAACATTACCTTTGTGAAAAAGTACTCGGCAAAATACTAGAGATGGGACGAATCCGAATTAAGAAAGGTTCTACGATTCTTACGAATCTTTCGAATTCTCTCTTGTAGAAGAGTTTAAAAAGCCAAAAAAAAAAAAGAAGAAGAAAGAAACAGTTCCAGTGAAAAGTATTTTGAAGCCGAATATGATACCTAACAAACTAAATAATGCTTCAGTTTCAGGAGAAAATGTACCCATATAGTTCTTCTTAAGCGTAATTTATTTAACATGTTGTTCATTGACTGCACAAGTCCTCGAGTCTGAATTATTTCCATAAACTAAGCAGCAATAAAAAGAAAAGCAAAACCAGGTTACTTTTAAACTTGTAATGTAACAATTCCTGTCTGAATTGTTTCAGTCCAGAGCAATGTAAACAAAGAAACAAGAAAACCGGCCAATGAGGCGGACTCCAATTTGAAAAAGAAAGAAACCAACGTGGCTGGCGCATCCGTACCTAAAATGCAGTATTTTGAGTCCATGCACTTGGCACGAACGATGCTACGTAAATTGCCATAAAACCTGCAAAGTAAGCCGCATACCAACATAGCTATCGAAATTGGCGCCAAGTGTGGTATGCGTAATTATCCCTGGGATGCAATCACGTCGCTCTGAGAACATAATGATTACAGAAGGGCGTATAAAAGAAATATTCTCTGGGTTGTATTGCCCTGACAACCACCTCTAATGGAGTTACTTCCTTCGTCTTTAATTTCGCCAAAGTTGAAATTCCTCCATGTGACGGTCAACAGAATGAGAGAGGCTTTAGTGAGATACATATGCGGTGGGAATATCGATTGCGAGGATCTGTGTATGACACGGCGGAAACCGGGGAAACTTTTACTACCCGGCGAGGGCTTATTAATGTACACGTTTGTGGTCAACTTATTCCGTAGCAAGAAATAAGTGGCAAGATTACATGCCTGACATCATGTGGGATGTTACCCTTTTATTCCGTTTCGGAAAGGCTAGCATTGCGTCTACAACTTGCCGGTATCTAATGAGTGCAACTAATTTATTTATTTATTTATTTATTTATTTATTTATTGTTAGTAACCCAAAGGCCAGAAGGCTATAATTACAGAGGCTATACCTGTGTGCACCAAATGTCAGCATATTTTATGTGGATGTAAAGCTAATTGTTTAAAACTCGTAAGTTGGTGTAGGATAACCACTTTCACTGCGAGGTGTCGTGAGCAGAAGACAAACATTGCACAGAGAAACAGTTGTCTTGTTACTATATGTAGATGGGTGATATGCCAAAA